>NC_090410.1:13347329-13647329 GCF_036365525.1 Heterodontus francisci | reverse complement strand
GTTCTTCCTAACAAAGCCAGTTATTACCAGAACCTATGGAATCTGACCTTTCTGCCAGTGAAAGGGCCTCTCACTCCGCAATTATTAAATGATATCGGAACACTGGAATGACATTGCAGAATCTCTGCTCTCTCGATATTAGTTACATAGACTTGTCTGTTTTCTCTCTCTGATAAATCTGTTTATTTAATCAATTGCTGTCAGGGGTTACATCACATTCCACGGACTCTGTACCACTTGAACAGTTATTGTTCTCATGGGTGTTGCAATGTCTTACAGAGGGGCCAGAAATCCATGAATAGGGAAGGGGACGGAGGAGGGGGACGGAGGAGGGGGACGGAGGAGGGGGACGGAGGAGGGGGACGGAGGAGGGGGACGGAGGAGGAGGACGGAGGAGGGGGTCGAGGGGGACGGAGGAGGGGGTCGAGGGGGAGGGAGGAGGGGGTTGGAGGGAGAGCGGGGAGGAGGGGGAGCGAGGAGGGGGAGCATGGAGGGGGAGGGGGGAGGGGGGAGGAGGGGGAGGGGGAGGCAGAAGAGGGAGGGGGGAGCGGGGGAGGGGGGGAAGGAGGAGGTATGGTGTTTACGATTCAGGTAAAATGCGCTTTCCCCCGTTCATCACATCGCCAAATTCTGTGATCCGAAGATGCAGGATGACACCAGCCACGGGAAATCCCACCCGGTATCAATGCCAGTTAAGGCTGTGTGATGCCAGTATGACCACGGCAGGACCACATCCCAGGCCTAGGCCCACGTACAGGTTTATTCATTATACAAGTATAGGTTTTATTGAATTCATTCTCTGAATACAGGCATTGCTGACCAGGGCAGCATTTTATTGCCCATCCCTAATTGCCTTTGAGAAGCAAGATGCACTGCAGCAACACACCAAGACTCCTTCGACAGCACCTTCCAAACCCGTGACCTCTACCACCTAGAAGGACAAGGGCAGCAGACGCATGGAAACACCACAACCTGCAAGTTCCCCTCCAAGTCACACACCATCCTGACTTGAAACTATATCGCCGTTCGTTCACTGTCGCTGGGTCAAAATCCTGGAACTCCCTTCCTAACAGCACTGTGGCTGTCCCTACCTCCCATGGACTGCAGCGGTTCAGGAAGGCAGCTCACCACCACCTTCTCAAAGGTACACACTGCTGCTGCTGTGCATCGGTGCTGGATAAGATTCTCTAATTCTGCTCAGAAAGCTGCATGTTAGAAGTTTTAAGTTTGACCAACTTCTGTCCACTTTCAGCTAGTAGTTACCTTCCTGTCTTCCCTCCAGCTGAGTATTTATCCCTTTTACTCCAGTTCACGGGAGATTTTACCTGTTACAGGAGTATTTAACAAGGTGTTTTACCCCAATTGGAGAACTGCTTACCACGTTGTGGGATGTTTACCTTGTTTTAACCCAGTTGGTTGGATATTTACCCGGGTGTTTCATCCCAGTTGGGGGATATTTACCCGGGTGTTTCACCCCAGTTGGTTGGATATTTATCCAGCTGTTTCACCCCAATTGGGGGATATTTACCTGGGCGTTTCACCCCAGTTGGTTTGGATATTTACCCGGGTGTTTCACCCCAGTTGGTTTGGATATTTACCCGGGTGTTTCACCCCAGTTGGGGGATATTTACCCGGGTGTTTCACCCCAGTTGGGGGATATTTACCTGGGTGTTTCATCCCAGTTGGGGGATATTTACCCGGATGTTTCACCCCAGTTGGTTGGATATTTACCCGGGTGTTGCACCCCAGTTGGTTTGGATATTTACCCAGGTGTTTCATCCCAGTTGGTTGGATATTTACCCGGGTGTTTCACCCCAGTTGGTTGGATATTTATCCAGCTGTTTCACCCCAATTGGGGGATATTTACCCGGATGTTGCACCCCAGTTGGTTAGGATATTTATCCGGGTGTTTCACCCCAGTTGGTTTGGATATTTACCCGGGTGTTTCACCCCAGTTGGTTTGGATATTTACCCGGGTGTTTCACCCCAGTTGGTTTGGATATTTACCCGGGTGTTTCATCCCAGTTGGTTGGATATTTACCCGGGTGTTTCACCCCAGTTGGTTGGATATTTACCCGGGTGTTGCACCCCAGTTGGTTTGGATATTTACCCGGGTGCTTCACCCCAGTTGGTTTGGATATTTACCCAGGTGTTTCACCCCAGTTGGGGGATATTTACCCGGATGTTTCACCCCAGTTGGTTGGATATTTACCCGGGTGTTTCACCCCAGTTGGTTTGGATATTTACCCGGGTGTTTCACCCCAGTTGGGGGATATTTACCCGGGTGTTTCACCCCAGTTGGGGGATATTTACCCGGGTGTTTCATCCCAGTTGGGGGATATTTACCCGGGTGTTTCACCCCAGTTGGTTGGATATTTACCCGGGTGTTGCACCCCAGTTGGTTTGGATATTTACCCGGGTGTTTCATCCCAGTTGGTTGGATATTTACCCGGGTGTTTCACCCCAGTTGGGGGATATTTACCCGGATGTTGCACCCCAGTTGGTTTGGATATTTACCCGGGTGTTTCACCCCAGTTGGTTTGGATATTTACCCGGGTGTTTCACCCCAGTTGGTTTGGATATTTACCCAGGTGTTTCACCCCAGTTGGTTTGGATATTTACCCGGGTGTTTCACCCCAGTTGGTTTGGATATTTACCCGGGTGTTTCACCCCAGTTGGTTGGATATTTACCCGGGTGTTTCATCCCAGTTGGTTGGATATTTACCCGGGTGTTTCACCCCAATTGGGGGATATTTACCCGGGTGTTTCACCCCAATTGGGGGATATTTACCCGGGTGTTTCACCCCAGTTGGTTGGATATTTACCCGGGTGTTTCATCCCAGTTGGTTGGATATTTACCCGGGTGTTTCACCCTAATTGGGGGATATTTACCCGGGTGTTTCACCCCAGTTGGTTGGATATTTACCCGGGTGTTTCACCCCAGTTGGTTTGGATATTTACCCGGGTGTTTCACCCCAGTTGGTTTGGATATTTACCCGGGTGTTTCACCCCAGTTGGGGGATATTTACCCGGGTGTTTCATCCCAGTTGGGGGATATTTACCCGGATGTTTCACCCCAGTTGGTTGGATATTTACCCGGGTGTTGCACCCCAGTTGGTTTGGATATTTACCCGGGTGTTTCACCCCAGTTGGTTGGATATTTACCCGGGTGTTTCACCCCAGTTGGTTGGATATTTATCCAGCTGTTTCACCCCAATTGGGGGATATTTACCTGGGTGTTTCACCCCAGTTGGTTGGATATTTACCCGGGTGTTTCACCCCAATTGGGGGATATTTACCCGGGTGTTTCACCCCAGTTGGGGGATATTTACCCGGGTGTTTCACCCCAGTTGGTTTGATATTTACCCGGGTGTTTCATCCCAGTTGGTTGGATATTTACCCGGGTGTTTCACCCCAATTGGGGGATATTTACCCGGGTGTTTCACCCCAGTTGGGGGATATTTACCCGGGTGTTTCACCCCAGTTGGTTGGATATTTACCCGGGTGTTTCATCCCAGTTGGTTGGATATTTACCCGGGCGTTTCACCCCAATTGGGGGATATTTACCCGGGTGTTTCACCCCAGTTGGTTGGATATTTACCCGAGTGTTTCACCCCAGTTGGTTTGGATATTTACCCGGGTGTTTCACCCCAGTTGGGGGATATTTACCCGGGTGTTTCATCCCAGTTGGGGGATATTTACCCGGATGTTTCACCCCAGTTGGTTGGATATTTACCTGGGTGTTGCACCCCAGTTGGTTTGGATATTTACCCGGGTGTTTCACCCCAGTTGGTTGGATATTTATCCAGCTGTTTCACCCCAATTGGGAGATATTTACCTGGGTGTTTCACCCCAGTTGGTTTGGATATTTACCCGGGTGTTTCACCCCAGTTGGTTTGGATATTTACCCGGGTGTTTCATCCCAGTTGGTTGGATATTTACCCGGGTGTTTCATCCCAGTTGGTTGGATATTTACCCGGGTGTTTCACCCCAGTTGGTTGGATATTTATCCAGCTGTTTCACCCCAATTGGGAGATATTTACCCGGGTGTTTCACCCCAGTTGATTGGATATTTACCCGGGTGTTTCACCCTAGTTGGTTGGATATTTACCCGGGTGTTTCATCCCAGTTGGTTGGATATTTACCCGGGTGTTTCCCCCCAATTGGGGGATATTTACCCGGGTGTTTCACCCCAGTTGGTTGGATATTTACCCGGGTGTTTTGTCCCTGGTTTTCGCCCGATGTTCCCGGTGTCCCAGTAAATCCTCGGCCGCTCCCTCACGGCTCTTTCCCGGGAAGCGGGTGAGGCTGAACCGGCGGCCGAGTTTCCTCCGCAGCTGCTGCCCAGACACCTCGCTCTGCGTCCCGGGCAGCAGCAAGGCCGCAGTCCCCGGTGTCGGCTCCAATCCCCGCCCCGGTACTTACAGACACTCGGCGCTCCCCGGACCAGGAGACCAGCCATCAGCCCCGACACTGAGCGATACCCCTCAACAGCACCGCCTGGCGGCCAAACTGGGTCCGTGCGCCACAGCGCCGCCGAGCGGCCAAACTGAGTCAATGCGCCACAGCGCCGCCTAGCGGCCAAACTGAGTCAATGCGCCACAGCGCCGCCTAGCGACCAAACTGAGTCAGTGCGCCATAGCGCCGCCTAGCGACCAAACTGAGTCAGTGCACCACCGCGCCGCCTAGCGGCCAAACTGAGTCAATGCGCCACAGCGCCGCCTAGCGGCCAAACTGAGTCAGTGCACCACCGCGCCGCCTAGCGGCCAAACTGAGTCAGTGCACCACAGCGCCGCCTAGCGGCCAAACTGAGTCAGTGCACCACAGCGCCGCCTGGCGGCCAAACAGAGTCAGTGCACCACAGCGCCGCCTGATGGCCAAACAGAGTCACTATCCATCGCTGCAGCACCACACCAGCTGGTGACCACACCGTCACGGTGGGGGGACACAGTGGCTGAGTGGTAATGCAATTCAGAGGCCCGTGTACTGGGGACACGGGTTCATGGTAGCTGGTGGAATTTAAATTCAATTAACTAACAAAAAAATCTGGAATTGAAAGCCAGTCTCGCTAAGGGTGCTGTGAAACTATTGATTGTCAGAAACATTCTTCTAGTTCACCAATGTCCTTTAGGGAAGGAAATTGGCGGTCCTTATCTGGTCTGGCCGACATGTGACTCCAGACCCACAGCAATGTGGTTGACTTTTGACTGCCCTAGCAAATCACTCAGTTATGAAGGGCAATTAGGGGTGGGCAACAAATGCTGGCCTTGCCATGAATGAATAAAAAAATACAAAGTGACTCCTGACAACGCAGCCAAGTGCCGACATCATCAGTGCGCTCCCAGCTGCGCACATGCGCAAACGGTGTCTTCCTGCCAGTACGTTGCTGCGCATGCACAGCCGACATCAGCACCCGGCTTGCCAGGGCTAATTCGCGCATGCGCTCTAAAAGGTCATCATACACTGGAACAGGACCGCTGGCTCCCCGCCTCGTTGCTGCATTCCCTCAGCCACTCGCTCTCGCCACCCCCCCCCACCCCCCTCGGCCACTCTATCACCACGCCACCTTCCCTCAGCCACTCGCACCTGCCCTTGTCGCTTCCCCCTTTGGCCGATTGCTCCCCACCGCGTCGCGCTGTCTGAAGTGGCGAGGGTGGGAAACGAGCTGCTGTCGTGGTATGGCGGGGAGTGAGCAACCAAGTGATGACACGGCAACGTGGGAGCCAGAGGACAAGAAGAGGGAAGCAGCGAGGCATGGAGCGAGCGGCCATCGGGGGAGAGGGGGCGAGCGGGACCGAGTGGCCAAGGTGGGGAAGTGGCGAGGGCAGGAGCAAGTGGCTGAGGGGGTGGAAGCGGCGAGCAGACGGGCACGGGAGGGAGAGGCAAAGAGGAGTGTGATGGCTTCTATCTGAATTATAGCCCAGTATCCATTTTCACTGCTGTAATTCTGCAAGAGAATAAACCACATGAATCGATTTCCAAAACCAATATGTTAGAATAATGAGCATCGGACAAAGAGCGAATTGAAAGATGCCTTATAATTAGATTATTTGGTTTTGTACTAGCACAGGTACTATTGGGGGTGGGATAGAGGCTGCGATTACAGCCACTGTGGGGATTTGGGTTAAAGGCTGCATTTATTTTTTGTGACAAATTCAGCAGCGCCACCTTTATTACTGACAGCTCCGGAGACGTCGCAGACAGTGACGTTGCAGTGGATGAGGCTGCATTTGCACATGTGCCAGTACCACGCCAGCTAGTGGTTGTGTTGTCAGCAAACACAGGCTTAAAAAAAAATAAAAACAGCACAGCGCTGGCTGGTTGTCTCCTTATTTAAGGAGGGATATACTTGCATTGGAAGCAGTTCAAAGATGGTTCACTAGGTTGATTCCTGGGGTGAAGGGTTTGTCTTTTGACAGAAGGTTGAGCAGGTCAGGCCCATACTCATTGGAGTTTAGACTGAGAGGTGATCTTACTGAGACATCGAAGATTCTAAGGGTCTTGATAGGGTAGATACTGAAAGGATGTTTCCCATTGTGGGGGAAATCTAGAACTCACAATCATAAATTCGGAATTGTTACAGCACAGAAGGAGGCCATTCGGCCCATCGTGTCTGCACCAGCATGTATACACCCAGGTCCCTCTGCTTATGGGAAATGGATCAGGTTATCAAGGTGGGAACGATCCCTTCAGGGTAAAGCAGGGCTGTCGAAGTTAGAAAACAATTAGTATGTAAATTGGATAATTATCTAAAGAGAAAAATATTCTCAGGGCTACTGGAAAGACAAGGGAGTGGAATTAGCTAAGTTGCAGAGAGCTGACAGACACGACAGGCTAAATGGCCTCCTCCTGTGCTGAAACCATTGATTCTTTTCAAAGTGGCCACAAGATGGTGCTGTGGTCCACTTAATTAGCCTCCAACAAGTCCCTGGGTAAACCATAATCAGTTTAAATATTAAATGGCAGAAAGCCACCTTTTGCTAATCCATGTTTTGTAAGGAAAAATTAGATCCTCACCTGACTGTTTAGGGTGGGCACTGACACACCCATCACTTGGCCGCAGCGACCAATAGCCAAAGTTAGTCAAAACAAAAACAAAAAATTCCCGGCTTAGGACATTCAGTGCAAGCTTGACACTTAGAGGTGCACTCAGCCTCTCTATATCCAGAAGCAGCAAGTCGCCCTAATTGAATTTCAGAGTTTATTACACGGGGTTTGCCAAATAACATAAGACCCACACGGTGTGTGTTACCATTTACAGATTCAGATGTGCATTATCAACCAGTGGCATCTGACCAGATTAAACAACGTTAGTGAAAGGTCGCCACTGGTTAAACGGTTGACAATCAGACCAACACCGCATTCACATTCAGAGGGTCCAACACGGTAGCCAGGCTTGGTTGCAAGAGTGAGGAGTGGGAACTAAATATACCACATTATACTTCTACAGGAAATAGGGAAAGTAGTAGAAGGGGAGTAGCCTTAATGATTAAGGATGAAATCAGTTGGATGTTGAAAGGAAACTTGATGGGTAAATTAGGAAATAGAAAAGTATTTAAAGACCATAGTAAGAGATTAGACAAGCATATAGCGAACATCAAGCCACCGTCCAAAGGACTGTCACTGACCTCATCTCCTCTGGAGATCTTCCCTCTACAGCTTCCAACCTCATAGTCCCACAACCGCGGACAGCCCGCTTCTACCTCCTTCCCAAAATCCACAAACGGGACTGTCCCGGCAGACCCATTGTGTCAGCCTGCTCCTGCCCCACTGAACTTATTTCTTCCTATCTAGACTCTATCTTTTCTCCGCTGGTCCAGTCTCTTCCCACCTACATCCGTGACTCTTCTGACGCCCTACGTCATTTTGACAATTTCCAGTTTCCTGGTCCCAACCGCCTCCTCTTCACTATGGACGTCCAATCGCTCTACACCTCCATCCCCCACCAGGATGGTTTGAGGGCTCTCCACTTCTTCCTGGAACAGAGGCCCAACCAGTCCCCATCCACCACCACCCTCCTCCGCCTGGCTGAACTTGTTCTCACATAGAACAACTTCTCCTTCAACTCCATGCACTTCCTTCAAGTAAAAGGTGTCGCTATAGGTACCTGCATGGGTCCTAGTTATGCCTGTCTTTTTGTGGGATATGTCGAGCATTCTTTGTTCCACTCCTACTCAGGCCCCCTCCCCCAACTCTTTTTCCGGTACATTGATGACTGTATCGGTGCCGTTTCCTGCTCCCGCCCCGAACTGGAAAACTTTATCAACTTTGCTTCCAATTTCCACCCTTCTCTCACCTTTACATGGTCCATCTCTGACACTTCCCTTCCCTTCCTCGACTTCTCTGTCTCCATCTCTGGGGATAGGTTGTCTACTAATATCCATTATAAGCTCACCGACTCCCACAGCTATCTCGACTACACTTCTTCACACCCTACCTCCTGCAAGGACTCCATTCCATTCTCCCAGTTTCTCCGTCTCCGACGCATCTGCTCTGATGATGCTACCTTCCATGACGGTGCTTCTGATATGACCTCCTTTTTCCTCAACCGAGGATTTCCCCCCACTGTGGTTGACAGGGCCCTCAACCGTGTCCAACCCATTCCCCGCACCTCTACCCTCACCCCTTCCCCTCCCTCCCAGAACCGTGACAGGGTTCCCCTTGTCCTCACTTTTCACTCCACCAGCCTCCATATCCAAAGGATCATCCTCCGCCATTTCCGCCACCCCCAGCGTGATGCCACTACCAGTCGCATCTTCCCCTCCCTGCATTCCGAAGGGATCATTCCCTCCGCGACACCCTGGTCCACTCCTCCATTACCCCCACCACCTCGTCCCCGTCCCATGGCACCTTCCCCTGCAATCGCAGGAGGTGTAATACCCGCCCATTTACCTCCTCTCTCCTCACTATCCCAGGCCCCAAACACTCCTTTCAGGTGAAGCAGCGATTTACTTGTACTTCTTTCAATGTAGTATACTGTATTCGCTGCTCACAGTGTGGTCTCCTCTACATTGGGGAGACCAAGCGCAGACTGGGTGACCGCTTTGCGGAACATCTCCGCTCAGTCCGCAAGCAGGACCCTGAGCTTCCGGTTGCTTGCCATTTCAACACTCCCCCCTGCTCTCATGCTCACATCTCTGTCCTGGGATTGCTGCAGTGTTCCAGTGAACATCAACGCAAGCTCGAGGAACAGCATCTCATTTACCGATTAGGCACACTACAGCCTGCCGAACTGAACATTGAGTTCAATAATTTCAGAGCATGACAGCCCCCCATTTTACTTTCATTTTTAGTTATTTTTTCTTCCTTTTTTTTTAACATTCTTTTTTACAATCTTTTTTTTTGCATTTATTTCATTTCATCTTTGTTTGTTCAGTTTGCTTACCCAGTTTTTTTTCAGGTTTGCACTTGCTGCTGTTCAATATTCAGTGTATTTACACCTAATCTGTACTAATGCTTTGTCTTTCAACACACCATTAACATATTGTTTGCCTTTGCTCCATGACCTTTTGGTTAGCTATGTCCAATCTAGACCTCCTTTGTTATCTCTTGCCCCACCCCCACCTCACTTGCTTATAACCTGTGACTTTTCTAATATTTGTCAGTTCCGATGAAGGGTCACTGACCCGAAATGTTAACTCTGCTTCTCTTTCCACAGATGCTGCCAGACCTGCTGAGTGATTCCAGCATTTCTTGTTTTTATTTCAGATTTCCAACATCTGCAGTATTTTGCTTTTATCATATAGCAAAGAGAGTAGTTTTAAATGGGGAGTTAACTTTCATATGTTCTAGTCTGCTTATCCCATTCTATAACAAAGTAGTTAATTTCTTCAGTATGTCTGGGATCATTTTCTGCAATATGTCCTACAACCAACAAGGGGGCATGCCTAACAAACTAGATTTAGTTAAAAGCCTAATAGTGCTTGAATATTTCTCGAATAGTCACCAGATGATCAAGTTCAATGTAGTGCTTGTGCAACAAGCTACTGAGATACTAGATTGAGGTCATGCTGTCCACGATAAACTGCAAATCTATTAATGGGTAAAACAACGCACAGTGGGAGGTGTTGATATAAATGTGAAACCAAGCCAGTTTATACCCAAAGAGTTCTTTAAAAAAAAGACAGCATGCATAATTAAAGAGGTAAGAGGCAACATAAAAGCATACAAAATGCAACAAAAAAAAAGCACAGCTCCTGGCAAAAGATACAAAGTGCAGCAAAGGGTAAGAACCACACAAAAAAAAGGGGTATGAAAAGAAACTTGCAAGGGATATCAAAATCAACACAAAAGAACTTACACAACTAGTGTAAGTTCCTGGGTCCCCTAAGTGATGTTGTCAATGAAAATAAGGAAATGGTGGATGTGAATAATTATCTTGAATTACTATTTACAGTAGAGGAAGAGGTCAGCTTGCTATACATCACATCTGTTGTCAGGAAATTGCTAGTCTAATGAAGGATAAGGTGACCGAACATCTTTAAAATTCAGCTGAGAGCCAGCATGGATCAGTGAACGGTTACTTATGCTTGACAGATCAGATTGAATTTTTAAACAGCTGACGATAGTAGCGGACAGGGGATTGCCAATGAATGTTGATGTAGAAGTCCCTCATAACAGACTGATAAATGAGATTGAAGCTCATGGAATTGAAGGCAAATCATTGACTTGGCTAGGAAATTAGCTGAGCAAGAGAGTGGGGATGAGCTGCTGCTCCAATTAACTATGCGTGACTAGGTCATACATTCCTGTCATTCATGAGTTAGATGAAGAACCCTCATTGCTGGAGCTCAAGAAGGCCATAGACCGCTGAGCAAACAGAGAGGCAACAGGCAAGGACAGAATGCCAGGCCAGCTGCTCATGCATGGAACATCCCATCTATTGCCACACCTTTATGACCTTCTCTGCTGTTCCACAGGAAATGTGCGACACCAAAATCCTCACACTATACAAAAACAATGGCGACAGAGACAGCAGACAGCAGCAACTACAGGGGCAATTCACTCCTTATCACAGGAAAGGCCTTTGCTAGGATCATACTTTAAAGACTTCATTTACTTGCAGACAGGGTGCACCCGGAAGCACAGTGCAGTTTCCATACCACAGATCTGTGAACATAATGCTAGCGACAAGAGTACAGGGAACAGAGTATACCCCTTTAACTTGCGTTTGTAGATCTCACTAAGGCATTCGGCACTGTCAACAGAACAGGGTTGTACAAGATTATGAGAAAAATTGGCTGTCCACCTAAGCACCTCAGTCTCATCCCTTCCTTCCATAACATACACTGTACTTAGTTGGATGGATCCATTTCCAACAGTTTTGGAGTGAAGAATGGAGTGAAACAAGGTTGTCCTAGCCTCAACTCTGTTTGGCATCTTCTTCTCTGTGCTGCTGACCTTCACCGCAGATATGAAAGTTTACTTGCACTAGGTCAGATGGCAAACTCTACAATCAATCAAGGCTGAAAGCGAAGACAAAAACACATCACGCCCTGATCAGAGAACTCCTCTATGCTGAATGATGCCGTGCTAGTCGCTCACGTTAACTCAGCTACAAAGGCTGATGGAGTGTCTCTCCTATGCCTGTAACTTGTTTTCCTCGACTATAAGAGTCAGGAATACTGTGGTAATGGGGACAAGGTGTTGCATCTCCGCCCCCATCACACTAAATTAACACCCACTGGAAGTGGTTTGCAAATTCTATCTTGGGTCCAGGGTGACAATCAGTGCCTTGATGTAGAGCTCAATATGCGCATAGGGAAAGCAGCTACCACCTTTAGCCGACTTGCAAAATGCACACGGGACAACACCAAGCTGACCCTTAGGACCAAGCTGATTGTTTATAAGGCCTGCATTCTCAGCAGCATACTGTATGGCTGTTAAACATGGGCGACTTACAACTACCAGGAAAAGCAGCTCAATAATTGCCATCATCGCTGTCTGCAGCACATTGTGGGTATATCCTGGCAGGACAAAATCACAAATGTAGCAGTCCTCTCAAAGACAGAGCTCCCAAGTGTGGCAGCACTCAGAGGTGGCTTCGGTGGATCGGACACGTCCGCAAACCAAAAGATCTTCTGTATGGCAAGGTAACTGGGGCCAGCTGACCAGTGGGGTGCCCAAAGCTCTGCTTCGAGGATGCTTGCAAGCGTGACATGAAGGTCCTAAACGTTGATTACTACATGTGGGAGTCATGAGCTGGCGAGAGAAATGGCACCACATCCTGTGGACTGGTGTACATTACCACAACAACCAGTTGCTACAGCAGCTTGGCAACAGGCATCAGCATCAAAAGCAACTCATAGCATCACTTGGCAGATTCATGTGCAGCACTTGTGGTAGAACCTGTCCCTCAAGGGTTGGCCTTCACATCCAAAAGGTACACCAAGAGAAGCCACCCCACACAGATTGATTGCTGCGTGGCCAGCTTTCATAGATGGAAGGATGCCAACCATGCGTTGGGGCCTCAACAATTCACTCTATTCACTACAGATGATGGGATAGAAAGCTACATATCCAAGCTTGCCCATGGCACACAGACAGTAATGTAAGCAATGGTAAGGGAATAATGAAAGATAATAGATAAATGAATAGGCAATGAACTGTGGCAAATGGATTTTAATATAGGCAAATGCAAGGTCATCCATTTTGGACCATAAAAGGCTAGAACAGGGTACTTTCTAATTGTGAAAAGCTAGGAATAGTGGATATCCAGGTACACAGATCATTATTTTCTATACCTATGCATGACATTCTAATAAGCTAACAGAATGCTGGTCTTTGTATTCTATTCCTCTTGATAGGAGGTAGAAGTTATGCTTTAGCTATAAAAAGCCCTTGTTAAAAATCACACCTGAAGTACTGACAGCAGTTCTGGACATTACACCTCAAGGATATATTGACCTTGGAGGGAATGTAGTGTAGATTTACCAGAATGATACCTGGACTCCAAGGGTTAAACTACTAGGAGAGATTAAACAAACTAGGGTTGTATGCCCCAGAATTTAGAAGGCTGAGATAATTTGATCTAAGTTTACAAGGTATAAGGGGAACAGATAAGGTAGATTGGGATAAACTACTTCTGCTACAGAGAGTCTAGGACTGGGAGCAGAGTATAAAAGTTCAGGAGCGAAATTAGAAAACACTTCACAAAGGGTGATGAGGTTTGGAAAGCTCGTCTGCAAACAGCAATTGGTGCTAAAACCAACTTTATTTTTAAAACTGAGATTGATAAGATTTTTGTTAGCCAAAAGGTGTTGAGATATAGGGTAAAGATGGGCATACGGATAGGGTGCAGATCAACCATGATCTCATGGACTGGCAGAACAAGATTAAAGGACTAATTGGCATACTCCTGTCCCTGTCTAATATTATCAGAGCCTGATCTCTCACCCATTCCTAGCGTGCTGTTGCAACGACCTGATTTTCAAAATAGCAGCAGTGCAGACCAGACTAGTCAAGTGCTGTTCAAAACTAGTTAGCTTTGTATAGGTAAAACTGGATTGCACCCCAAGACGGAGGTGCAATCCACATCCATGATGCACAAGTCTCTTCCAGCCAGGATTTCCCAAGTCATATGGTACATTAGATGGGTCAAGTTGTGAAACAGTTGAATTTGCTTCAATAAGTGAGCTGCCAGATCAAACTGCCACAGCACAATTTACATATTTCACTGTGCAGTTTTGGTCCCCTTACCTTCAGAAGGATATTGCCATAGAAGGGAGTGCGACAAAGGTTCACCAGATTTGTTCCCGGGATGGCGGGACTGTCCTATGAAGAGAGATTGGGGAAACAGAGCCTGTATTCTCCAGAGTTTCAAAGAATGAGAGGTTCTCATTGAGATCTACAAAATACTTAAAGGGATAGACAGGGTAGATGCAGCTAAGATGTTTCCCCTGGTTGGGGAGTCTAGAACCAGGGGATAATTTCAAAATAAGAGGCCACAGGACAGAGATGAGGAGAAACTTCTTTACTCAGAGGGTTGTGAATCTTTGGAATTCTCTACCCAGAGGGAAGTGGAAGCTCAGTCATTGAGCATGTTTAAAGCAGATGGATAGATGTCTAAATACCAATGATATAAAGGGATATAGGGACAGTGTGGGGGAAAAAAGGCATTGAAGTGGATGATCAGCCATGATTGTATTGAATGGTGGAATAGGCTTGATGGGCTGAATGGCCTACTGCTCCTATAGAAACACAAAGATCTCTTGCAGAAGACAAGGAGTCCCCATGCCCTTTATAGTAGTGAAAAAGATTCATATGCGGAGCTTGTGCTCAAACGCTGCACATTCCACAAAGTGGGAAGAGGGTCGAACAGAAAGGAAAAGTCAGCCAGATCCATCCAAATCAATCTAACTATAAAATGCTGCACCTGGTGAAGGTCATCAGCTCAAAGTCGTTGAAAGGCCCTTCTAAAGCATCTTCAAAACTCAAAAATGGTGCAGCTGTGCTGGTTAAACGGTTTATATCATTTATTAAATTGTAGTGCTGCGATCTGCATTGTTTAAAATCACAGCCAATAAAAATGAAGGGGCATTTCACTTCTACAATACAGATTACAAAAAAAGTTACTGAAATCTACCAAAATAAAAACTGGAATATGTGCCAAACTGTGGCTCATGCCTTTTGCACAAATGAAAAGGTACTGCAAGTTATCAACTTAGCATAAAATACTAAAATACAACAGTCACGATAATGGAGAATGGCTAGCAGTCCATCTTGTCTGAAGTTTTTTGAGTTTTTATGCTGCGTGCTGCACTGTGGAGAAGCAGAGTTTCAGAGTGTATGGATAAGGACCACCTGAGGGAGAAAAGGAGATGCATCAGTGACTCAAATAGGTACAGCAATAATACAGGTCTCATCACTCCTCCCACCACTGCCCAAGTTAGATTTTATTTAGAAAGACATACTTGGGTTTTTCATTTGATAGTGATTCAGCAGGGACAGTGATTCCATGGCATCGTTCTTAGAGTCCCACTCAATCAGGCCGGAGGAACTTCTCTCACCTACAACAAAAAATTCAATTCAAATCCCACATGCTGAAATATTACAGCCTCTACTAGGGCACATTAAAGATTCTAAAACTGTCTTCAGCTACTGTATAGTCATTTGATAGCTGCAACACGATCAATGGACTGCTACCATTCAGCCTTGTTCTGACAGCTGGGCAAGAGAAGGAAATAGAAGACTACGATCAGTACAGAAGGAAAGCAGCTAAGGAAAAGGATAAACTGACCTATAGCAGATCTCACTGAGCTAATGGAATAGCTGTCTTGCCTTAAGCAGCTTTCTGTTTACAATAAATTAAGAAAGCTTCTTGATTCATTGTGAGGACATTGTTCAAGGTGCTAATGAATGCAGTTATCTGCAACTTTCCCAGATTATGAATGCTTTCAACCAGTGTCTTGAAAAACTGGCAGCCCAGAGCAGTTACACAATTTTCTGGAATCAATGCTGACTACCTGAATAGCTGTTAAATCTCTAAATTGGTCTACACTGAAGACTGAGCCACTGCATGCTGCTATTGCAATGTTGATACACAACTGATGGAATGAATTGGGCATAACAGTTATGCATTCCAAAACATCAAATTTAAAGAATTTGAGACATAAAAACTACCCTGTTCTAGGTAGTGAAAATTCTGATGTGAATGTCAGTATGCAGTACTATTGTCAATAGAGCAACTGTTGACCCTTGTCTACCATACGAAAGCCAGATTAACAGATCAAAAGGACACTGCTGATTTGCAGAGAGTCTGCAAATCAAAGAAACAAGCTTACAAAACCAGACTGTAGGACATGCTGAATTTTCAATCAGAATTACTCACTGACAGGTAAGGGAGCATCTCTGGATTTAAAAGCAGGCAGGTTGGAAAAGTATCCTGCCACACAGCTAGGAACAGCCCAGTTATAAACATCTTGCAGAAACAGGCTGCTCAGTAGATTCATTAATATAATGCGCTGCCTTTTAAAGAATTGGCAGTTCAGAGCCCTCTACAAGAGAGCAAACTTGATTGCCAAGTACTTACTTTTTCCAGAGAATAACTTGAAGGCAGATGGCCTCTTCAAACCCAGCTCATCACACACCTAAAAATGAGGAAAGTAGTTATAGATTTCCTGAAGTTAGAGATGGGCTTTTCAACTTAACTGCAGTTTCACATTCTCAAGTCACATCCCACCTTCCAAGCAAAATGGAGCCACCACACAACTTTAAACTAGAACTGGGTGTTACACTTTTGTATTGTCTGTTCAGCTGCTTTCTACTACTACAAACAATGCTGACTCAGGGACGGTCAAGAACTGCAATTACATCTTCAGTTTTACCAGTCACCATTCTGGAGAATCCTTATAACTCAGATGCACGAGTGGCAAAAATCAAAGTTAAATGGCTGGAGAAAAAAAAAAGCCCATTTCTAGCTTAGATCCCTTAGTCTCAAAGCAAAACAACCAAATGCCAAATTACATTCAAATGCATATATTCTAAACAGCAGTCAGTTCACTTTCTCAGTCTCTTAAGCAATGATAAAGATAGAATGGCCTTGAACAGATGAACCAGTAGGAAAGGTAAACACCCAACAGTGAAAATGTTAATACCCAAACCATACCTCACAGAAGGCTTCTTCTGTCACCTCTGGAGGGGCATTGAAGTAATGTAGGACATTGCTTGGGTGCTGAATTCGGTTCTTGCTGGCTTGCTCTGGAGTGGTGAAGCGATTGTTCCTGGAGCCAGAGAAATCCTTAAAACTGCAAGAGCCATCTTCAAGTTCATATGACTGACCAGCCATTATGGCCTGTTGTTTGGACACACTTGAGAGAACAGCATACCAATAAGCACAAACAATTCGAATGCAAGTGCCCATGCTGCACACAATTACATCCTCCTCAGCCTTCCCACACAACAGTTGACCAGTTTTACCAACTTTAGTAACTGTACAATGCACACACACCAGCAATATTAGCACTAAACCAACAGGCAGAAAGATTAAAAATGATCAACCTGAAGCATTCACAGTTTCTCTTCAGATGTGCTGCCTGACTGGAATATTTCCAGCAGTGTTATTTTAGGCAGTAAAGATAAAATGCCCTAGCTACAAAACCTCATTGTTTTACACACAAAGAATCTTAACCAAACTGCTCCAATTTTCCAAAAAAAGACTTAGTAGGAATTAGGATGGAAGCCTCAAAAAGGTCTCAATAACTGCACTTCAAATCGGGCGGCACAGTGGTTAGCACCGCAGCCTCACAGCTCCAGCGACCCGGGTTCAATTCCGGGTACTGCCTGTGTGGAGTTTGCAAGTTCTCAGTGTTTGCGTGGGTTTCCTCCGGGTGCTCCGGTTTCCTCCCACATGCCAAAGACTTACAGGTTGATAGGTAAATTGGCCATCAGAAATTGCCCCTAGTGTAGGTAGGTGGTAGGGAAAATATAGGGACAGGTGGGGATGTGGTAGGAATATGGGATTAGCGTAGGATTAGTATAAATGGGTGGTTGATGTTTAGCACAGACTCAGTGGGCCGAAGGGCCTGTTTCAGTGCTGTATCTCTAAGAAAAAAAAAAATCAATCCAGTGATTTTGGAAGAATCTCTCTCTCTCTCAAGGTCCTTCAATCAGAAGGAGATTTCTCCAGTGCCAACAAGACCTCCATCCTAGATCTCAGACACAGGGATTTGATTTTAATCAGCTCAAGGTTCTGCAGCACCAATCTGGTACTCAGCAGCTACCCCTTTCACACATTACTTAGAATGTCATAAATGTAAAACCAAATTTTCCAAGATTACTAGCACTTTTTAAAAAACAGGTAGATTTCCAAACATGGACCCGACTCCCAACTAGCAGCAGTTCCAATTTTTATACCTTTGCCATAATCTATGATGCAACTGACTTTAAGCCAAGCCCATATTTTGAAGATACAGACTAGACTCAGCTTCTACAAGGACATCCAGATAGACATGAAACCCCAAAAGGACCTTGACAATTCCAGTTACTCAGAAGTCTTCCCAATTTTCTCCCCTTTTATTCTCTCATGCAAAATTTCAAAAGTCAGCACCTACCAAACATTTAATTTTTGGTCAAACATATAAGTATTATTCAAGTGGCTGATAGCACGATCCACAGCAAATCCATCTCCCATTTCTACCATGGCAGCTCCTGGCTTACTCTTCATGAATTTCACCTGGAAAAGCAGGGAGAGAAATTATTTTGGGTGCACTGGCCCAATCACAAATAGATCATCCAGTCAATCTTGTTTTTGTTCCAAGGTAAAGTCGCACTGCCAAGATGAAAGTGGTCATCAACCGAATAGCAAGAGGCAATTATCACCTATTCAATTAAATATGTAAGTTTATCCACATTCATTACATGGCCTCATCTATAAATCCAAAAAGAGGTAGATTCTCTCCAAAAAAAAAAAAGAACTTACCTTTTCCACATTTCCATACAAGCAGAAGACGTTAAATACTCTATCACAATTCATCCTTGAAGGGTCCAACCCATAAACCATCAGCACTGGACTTTCTGCTTGAGGACCATATTCTGGTGGTGGCGGTGGAGGGGGAGGTCCATATTGAGGCCCATAGCGTTGACTGGGTGGGCCCCGGTGTGGACCCCCCACTGGAGGTGGACCTCCCATCCTTCGGCGCTCATAATGGGCAGGTGGACCATAATCATCATCTGGATAGTGACTATATCCTCCTTGTGGGGCTCCTTAGGAGGAAATCAAAGACTTAGAAGATATGCTCTGTTCAAGTGGTGACACTCAGTGGAAATCTACTACACACACACACACTTATCAAGCTACAAGGGGGACCAGGCTTGTCTGACTTCTGTCAGGCCATTCTACACTATGGAATATAGTGACCATCATACTGTTGCTCACCAGCTGACAGGAAGTGTACCAAAGGGAGGGTAAAGGGAATTGATAATTCTTCAATGATTGATGGGATAGGAGGAGTTTGTGTGGTAAGAGGGTAACCTGTGCTGAGCCATGCCATACCATGCTGGATTCCCAGATCAGTGCCAAGTCAACCAGCCCCAGCTGTAGCATCACTATAATTGTCCTGGTCTTAAGTACAGCAAAGGAGATGCCAAAATCCAAACTCAATGCCAGTCAATTTATTCCCTTTGGTGGTTATCCAGCAATCCATGCTGGAACCTCACTGTACCTGAAACAAGGGCAGCATCAAATTCACTAGTCAAGCTTACGTGCGAATGGTCGCAGGCAGCAAACACAGTAAACTAGTGACAAGACAAATTGCACCAGTACACATCAGCTCAAAAATAAAAGGGGGAACGCCAAGTACTTTTTCTCTAAACCCTTTTCTAAAAGGAAAGGGGAAAATTCAAATCTGGGTAGCTTTAAACTGTCAGCCAGGCATATCAGCACCCCATCCCCACCAACTACAATTCTCACCGTACTCAGATGGATGATCTCCGAGCAAGGCTGGTTGGCGCTGTCGCTTGTTAGGATCTCCTACAAAAGTGAAGGGGTGTGCGGGGGAAAAAAAAAAAAGTTAAATTCATTTCCCAAGCTGCCAATGGCACCCAAAATAAACTAACAGAAAAATCAGAGCAAATACTGGAGGAAAAATCAGCATTCAGTACATTACAGTATTTTCCACAGTACAGAGATACATATTTAAGACTTTGGCATTGAATTTTATACAATAGTGAAACAGATCTATTACCACAAAGGTTCAAGCATAAAAAGGTCTACTTACAGCCAGAGTTAGAGAACAACGTCCATGTGCACAAAATTTCTGCATTTTTTCCTTACCACCCAATGCTTCAACAGCAACTTATTGCAGTTTTGAAAGATGGCGCCCCAAACATATGCTTCAACCCTGCATTACATGTTTTACAGCAATGAATAGAGATTTTTTACAAAGGCAGTACTAGCTTCTAACAATTGCATCTAGCAACAATTCAATGTTCACAGTTCAGGTAAAAGATTCTTCACAGATGTCAAATGGTTCAGTAAAAAGTTGTGAATATAAAAACCCAGTGTTCCTCCATGTCGCTCTCCTGAAAGTAGTGTTGAATGTGTTGGTCTTGGGCTTTGTGGTAGCAAGGCTTACTTAGGAAGGATCTGTGTACATCTCCCACATAGGTGTCCAAATGAAGTAGTGTACCATTGGTAATGTATCATTTATGCAGCAAAATGGCTGTACTGATGTGCCTCACACAATGTGTCTCTTATCCCTCCTGTTGAAGTTGCATGTTGCCGAGTATCAGTTGTTTATGGCAGATGTCTGAATGTTCTCTGAAATGTAGGAATGTAGAAAACTGGTGTTTCGGCAGGTTGGGTTGACTGGTGGAAGGAACTCGGCATGTACTTCAAGAGCGCTGTATGAATGCACTTGCCTTATGACGATAACTCCTCTAAGCAAAGTGAGGGAAAACCCCTGAGACAATTCTGTATCAGTTCACATGAGGCAGTGTTTTTGACCTTTTATCTGAAGAAATCTTGAAAAAAATGCAACAGTTACATCTCTTGCGAATATGCCTCATTTTTGACTGCCTCCATTACCTTCACTTCAGAAGTCTAGGAAAATGGTGGTTTGCCTCACAGTATGTAAGTCATGGCATGTCGTATCGTTGTGGCTGCAGGGTAATCTTGGGTCAATGTATGACACTCGATGTATTGGTTCTTGTTCAATAAAGGAAAAGAGTTCTGCTTGCTTCTCCAGAAAGATCTGCCTATTACTGCTGCACTGTGTGTGCCCTTACCCAGCAAATGGTTTAATTATATAATGCACGAGCAGAGTTTAAAATTAACTGACTACTAGCACAGTTCAACAATTAAAATAATTCCAGTTTGCTTTATTTTGGTCATACATAGATAGCCACAGCTGATCATTTTTCAAATCAGCTCATGCTCTTAACACCAAGATTTAAACCCAGAAATATTTGCAAACTTGCTAGAAGTTTGTTAATTTTAAACTATGCATATTTGGTTTCCCCAATGGTCACACATGTATATCTCATTTTTAATGGCATTATTTAATAGCAATTCTGCATTAGATGTGCTTATTACAGGTGAATAGTGCACTTCAGGATTAGATTCAGGTACAGTCTTCATTATACCCAAATAAAATGCCACTGTGCATGAAGTGAAGGAATTCAATTAAGTAATTATACAAGTCTAGTTAAATACATGCTGTCACAATTTACAGTCACCATTTGGGCTGCCAAAATTTCAGGTTTGACTTTCCATTTTGTTCAATGCAATGATGAGTTACATTATGGGACTGATTTAAAATATATCCATCTTAAGCACATGTAACTAAAATCCATGCATGTGGCTACTGAGATAAGAGGACAGCGGGTTGGGGTAAGAAGCCACCTTGCCATGTGAACTAGTGGTATGTCTTCCATCCTCACTTAATGGCAATTTCAACATGCACATTAGGTAGTACATTGGGTGGATAGCCATTAAAAAAGTATTTTGCAATTGGCATTAGAGTTAGTACCAAAAAGATTAGGGTAGATCCAAAATCAGATGTTAAAACAATTTGACTTTAGGAAAAAAAAAACTACGCAAGTCAAGATAGTTAAGTACCAAGTTACCCTGGTAACTGGTAAGCAATTAAAAAATCTCAACCCCAAAAATCACTTCCTGGTGACTACTGTTAACAGCAGCCACAGCTGAAATGGTCTTATTCCATTTATAACCCTGCAGTGAATCTTAGTGATGAACTTCATACACAAAAATAGTCAAATGAAGTTTGTTCAATTTAACTCAATTGCGTACAAATGAGCAACAATGCCAGATTAGCAAAATAAGTGTCCATCCCATTCTTGAGAGCAAGGAGATGAGGATTTCCAAACATTTCAATAAGGCAATGGAAGGCTTTTACAAAACAAGACGTCCAGTGCTCTACGCAAAATACACACCCGAGAAAAAGGCTAATTTTTTAAAGGGCAAAGTAACGGTCAAGATTTGCAGTAAAAATTTATCAAGTGATGTCTATGATATCTGGCTGCAGAAAATTGTATGCCTTAATGCCTGCACTTTGGTGAAGCAGTACTAATCTAGTTAGCAATTATCTTCAGCCAGCAGTTTGTTTTAAACTTTGAAATTTTAGATGCAGTCACCTAAATTCAGAGCTTTACTTCATTTTGTGTTCATAATCTATACTAATGTGTGCAGTCAACAGAAAATTCAGTCAATGTGGACAATGTAATATTACATACACCACCTACACCAACTGGAAGAGGTGCCAAATGCCAGGAAAGTCAAACCTTGTTATGGGGTGTGCAAAAGATTTTTAAAAACTTCCAGCAACATTCTGCTTTGACAGTGTAATGAGAGTCAGTTTAAGTCAGGAAACATTCTTGACACAGGCCCCTCACCTCAACAAACATGTTATACTTAAAGCTACATTCCATCATTAAATTTAATCTGTACAACTCACACTGATTACCCATTATGGAAATGCTCAAATACAAAAATTTATAGTGACTGCTGTATGACACTTTAGGTGAAGCAAAACAACAAAAGGAGGCACCAAATGTAGATAAGGTGTGCAATGCATGCACAACTCCCAGCAGACCCTTAATTGCATTAGAGAGCTCAGGAACACCATGCACTGGGTTGGCTGCTTCACACCCATGAAACCACCTTTGCGGTGGTTAGGTCACAAGGGACCCTTTCAGAACACACTAGAAGGTTTACCAATAAAACTGCAGCAAAGGCTAAGCAGTTCTACACATTAGAGAAAATCAGCAGGTTGGAGCAAAACACCTAGATTAAAAAGCTGCATTGTCTCAATCTGGACTTCAATTGAATATGTCTTCTGCAAAACACAGCAGAAAAAGGAAGCTTTATTGCAAATGGGATGGAGATCAAATCTTTGATGAGGTAATTTTACTACATACTTTATACACCCATTTACAATTCTGCTGTCCTATCAGATTCAAACCTAGTCATAACAGGACCTCTGATCAGCACTACCACTTGGGCCATACTGCTACACCACTCCAAATAACCCTTTTTGTAATCCACTTCAAACAGCTAATTTCAGTGCTACAGTTAGATGAATGCAGAGTATGGGCCACCTATTTAGTGCCAACAGGCAAGTTACATCAATGGCCTCAAATTTTCACTGTTCAGCACCAATATCTTTATAGGCTTGTTCCTGGGATGTGGGGAACACTTGTCAAGTCAGTATTTATTGCTCATTCCTTAGTTGGCCCGAAACGAGTCATGCATAATGTGCTATCCTAGTCCAGTACCACAACCAGGAGGTTACTATGCCCAGAGGATAGATGGATGATTCAAGATCTGGTCTTCATTTGGTCATCCTGGCCATTGGCTTCAGCTCATTTCCTTCTGCAGTAATACTTAAGGTTGACATTTCAAACCAGCACCAATCAACACGTGAACTTGCAACCATGTAGAAATCTTAATCCAAATAATTCTGAATCATGGACAAGAAAACTTAAGATTCAGTCTTAAAACCAGCTGCATCACTGGAGGATTTAATGGGAGATTGCTTAATTTCAATGTCAAAAAAAAACTTAAAATATACTCAGGAAGTAAGCGTGTGAATGGATTACATAATGGAAATTGACATTCTTCAGTTGAGAGAGAAGGCCTTAATTAATCCAAATACCAGAAACGAGGAATTATTTAAAGGTGTGTTTAAAAAGGGATGGAGAAGGTAAAATCTCGGATTTAGAAGTAAAATGTCCTGGCAGCATAAGCAAACTAAGAGGCAAATTTAGAGATCTTGACAGATCAACACACTGAATGGATTCATGGATAAAGTAATGAAGGCAATACCCCTGTAATCATTAAACAACTTGATGCAGCAATGGAGGGTGGTAGAGACACTATTCAGAAAGAACCCAAGAGGAGCCAAATAATCTTCCTAATCGGCGATTGTCTTGATGTGGAATCAACAGCTGGAACAGCTCCACTGTGAAGAGTGAACACCATCCAGTGAAGTATAGTGAAATGATAAGCAGCCAGGGATGCTGCAAAATCTCACTCCTTCAAAAATCATTGCTTTACCCTCCATTCAAGCTCAAGTCAAAACTGGTACCATGGTACAGTTATCCACTTCTAAATCCAAGGAGCCTCAATAGCCTTATAAAACACTTGGCTGCACAACCAGAATATTGAAAGTCCTGCCATCTCCTAATTAAATCCAGTATTAAAAGCTGCATTTTGGCAAGAGGAGGAGCTACATTATGGTTCTGGCAACAGCCAAAGCAAAAAAAGTTAGCTTGCTACAAACATACCACCCTATAACCACAACCCAGGTAGCTGCTGGGGATACGAGTATGCTGTGAATAACCTTGCCTTACTGATAAAGTTCAAGCAGACCAGATACTTAAGAGACCGGACGTTTCAGGTGGAGAAACTAGAATGCACAGCACTGGTTCAAATGAGAGTTCACGTACTCAAGGTAGATCTGTACCCAGAAGTTCCATCTAATGCAAAAGTGGGACTTGCGCCTCACCTCTTCTCCACCATCACCCCTCAACCAAATAAAACAGAACTGAAAGCTGAGAAAAACAATTTCAGATTAAAAATAGAAAACATTATACCATGAAAAGCCTACCCCACTCACATTAAAGCTCATCAGCAGCCCAAGGGACCACTAAAATAGCCAAGAATGCACCTGTCTTCCCAGAGGGCTTGCCTGTTGAGCTAGTCTCAGCCTCCACAGCCATCAAATCAGTGGGAAAATGAAAGCTGTATACCAAAAGCAAGAGTCCATCACCGCAAGACAAATCAGTGAGTGGTTAGAATTCTACATGGTGCAGTATTTCAATGTTGCTGGAAGCTTTTCTGAATTCTTATTAACTGACAGCACCAAAAGTTATAACTGTAAAACAGGTGTAGGATTAGATGTAAGTGTAATTTGTAAACAAGTGGAATGTGTAAAATTTCAATTCATAATTAATTTTGCATAATTCTAAATATACATACTAAATTTATTACCTTGTCCTCCCAAACTGGGATTTGTATAGTCCCAAGTGTCCTGATCATTTTTGAAGACATTCAAACGAGTAGGCTATAGAGTGGAATTCAAATTACATTAGTTCAATAAATGGGTTAAGCGAACATCTGCCTCCCAGTTAACAGCCATGACCCAAGCCAAAAACTAGTGTCCTTATGCAACATAACCCAATCTCAGTGCCAACATTAGGCCAATTTGGAGCCTCAGTACACACACTGCTGATTTGCAGTTGGGTGTCAAATACTTGCATACAGCATACACGCAAAATCCTAATCTTACTTTCTCAACTATAATCAACATACTAAGTGGAGGATTAAGGCTTTAAATGCATTTAGATCTGCCCACATTGCCCTTCACAATCATTTAAAACTTCAGAAATGGAATTTTCAGCTTATAATTGAATTTCAACCTCAACGTCTCATCTCCTTGTTAGTCACTATGTTGAATTTGGCAGGCAACTTACCTTTGCATACTCAATCTTCAAAGTACAACATCCAGAATAAATGTCTGCTCCATTGAGAGATGCTTTTGCTCTCTGAGCACTCTGTACAGAGTCAAATGTGCCTCAGGTTAAGGAAACAAGATTAAGTAGAAAGCACAACAATTGCCTATCACTAGTATTCAATTAATACGCCACCAAAACACTGCAGTACTACAATGAAGCTACCCTCTTTTCTACTCCGATACAAGAACCTATTAAATCCTAATAAGTGAACACAAAACTCAAGAATGGTTGTACCTGTACCTTGGAAGGAAAAAAAAAGTACTGTAATTTAGAGCTTCAGTAATATAAATTTGAAAAACCCAAATGCTTCAGCCAAAGGAGATGTTCGGAAGGGTGACCAAAAGCTTGGTGAAATAGTTAGCCTTTAAAAACGGTTTCAAAATGAGACATGGGATGCAGAGAGATCAAGGATGAAATACCAAAGTGTGGGCCTAGTCAGCTGATACTCAGCTGCCAAGAGGAGTGAAAAGGTGTACAAGAGGCCAGTCGGAGAAAGAGTTGAGAGGGAAGAGGTAGAAGCTTATTTTAATGTCAACTAAAGCCAAGTTTGCAAGCACTTGGTTCAGTCTGAGACAGTGGCTGGAGTGTGTGTGCTCATGTGTTTGGGGGAGAAAGGAGATGAGGAGGCCAATGGTTTAGTCTTGGCTGAAGAATACTGCCAGTCATCCAAGGCTGAGATGTTGGATAAGCAGTCAGACATTGGAGGGGACAAGCAGAACATGTCCATGGATGATGTCACCAGGGATCATTGTGGAGAGAGGGTGCAAAAACAAAGCCAGGACAGATCTGGGCCTCTACTTTCCATTCCTCAAATCATACAAACTCCTCAATGGTATCCTCATTGTTTAAGTTGCAACTCAATAAATACAAACCCAACATCTGGTACACAGCCAAAGTGTTGTGAAAGTCAGTTTATGCTGATTCAGTCATACACCCCCAACTCATTTACATACAACTATTTATAAGAGTCTGCCAATGAGCTTATTAAGGATGTGTTAAAAGAATGGAACAGCCAACTTCCTTCAAATGTTTTCTATACACATTCCCTCCCATGTGAAATGTTAGCACTCAAAAGGATATTCCACCATTGCCTGGACTCCATTCTTCCTAAATATTACAATCCTTTGCACAGGGCCACATGGATTGCATATTGTGTACAAAACATCCTGAAAAATAAGAGATTTGTCATAACGAGTTTACTATGCACTCAGCTGTGCTCTTACACCAGCCACCACCACTCCCACCACCCCCACACACACAACCCTTGTCCATAAATATTGAATTTGGGAGGATAAGGGGGCAAAGATGTACAATGATGGAAAGCTCTGTTGAGGCAAATTACCCCCAGCATTTTCACTGATTATATCCTTTCTAGCCGAGGACTCCTTCAACGTTATATGCATCAGACTAAAATATACAAGTCTCGTCAATGTGAGCTCATTTCCAGGAAGATTTCACTCAGTTTATAATCTTCAAAACCAACACTCACTTCACCTTGCTCTGGATTTTACACCCCATATAATGCAGCAATTAACTTAAACAACTCACCGTTGTAATTGGATAAATAGGGTTCATCACTGTGAAGAGCAATATGTTGTTCACATTCCTGGAATCATCAGAATCACCAGGCCTGGAAATTTTCTGACTAGTGGAGTAATTCACAAAAGCAGGCTGCGCACCTACGTAGATCTGGCTTTCAACTGCAAAGTTCACACAGGCACATGCACCATTCAGATCCTCAAACTCCACCAATGCCTGTCTCTTCTTGGGCATCATCACGACATAGCTGCAAACCCAAATGCATTGACATCAGCTTTCTGTACAACATGTGCATATAGTCATGTGATTACTATTTTAAACAAATGAGCACCCTGCAATGCACAGCAGAGTGCAGCATTTTCAAGATAGCTTAACCTTTCATCTCAGCTTTTACCCATGATCTACGCAAGCCTAAAGATGGCAGCTGAACCAAGGTTCACAGTAGCATAGTCTCTAAAGAAACACTAAAAGGCAGTGTTAAGAGCCAAGTCCCATGTGGTTAGTGCCATTTATCATCAGACACCACAATTCAGTTCTCAGACAGACATTAAAGTCAAGCCTGTACTGTAAGCAGAAACATTTTACAAGTATTGCAAGGGTTCAGAGCAGCACAGTGGTTAGCACCGCAGCCTCACAGCTCCAGCGACCCAGGTTCAATTCTGGGTACTGCCTGTGTGGAGTTTGCAAGTTCTCCCCGTGTCTGCGTGGGTTTCCTCCGGGTGCTCCAGTTTCCTCCCACAGCCAAAGACTTGCAGGTTGATAGGTAAATTGGCCATTATAAATTGCCCCCAGCATAGGTAGGTGGTAGGGGAATATAGGGACAGGTGGGGATGTGGTAGGAATATGGGATTAGTGTAGGATGAGTATAAATGGGTGGTTGATGGTCAGCACAGACTCGGTGGGCCGAAGGGCCTGTTTCAGTGCTGTATCTCTAAATAAAATAAAAAATTTTTGCACCAGCTTGTACATCTACCATTGCAGATGTCCAAAAAATATAGGTCAAACAGCTCCTGAAGTAAAACTCCAAATCAACAAATCTGGATGTTAAACATGAAAAAATCTGAGCTTTCGTATCATTTCTCAAAGATAAATTACATAATTGTCTTACAAGTCTGAATGCCTGACATAATGCTGCCCAAGAAATAGGAAACAACTTGTTAAGTAATAGAAATTTATGGAGAACAAATGAGCTGACAAGTGCTCAGAATATTGAGCAGTTATATGGAAGCCAATGACACAGGCCACAATTACTCAATGCATACCTGAAACAGAGAACCTACAATGTACAACTGAGATACTTGCCATGTAGAGGAAGTTAAATAAATGTGTTAATTCTTTTCTGCATTGATTTTTTTTGCAATTGGTAATTGGAAAGCATTATAGCCCACATCAATGTGATGCGTCTTGTGCCAGTTCACCCAACTCTGGCAGCTCTCCTCAGCACACAACCTGTTGCATGTACAGAAATTGTGCCACCCCTTGCGACTAGTAGGAAAGATACAGAGGAACAAATATTTGCAAGGAAATTAGAGGTGCTAGAATTATAGAGTAGTTATAATGGGGGAAAACGTCAGGCATTGCTGTATCCAATTCTAGGGAATTAGGTGAGTCAAGGGTCAGTAGGGAAATATTTAGGAGACAGTGACTACAGAATCAAGGTTTAAGGTTAACTATGCTCTTTGTCCTTTTCCCAATCCAAAGTAAAATAACTGGAAGGGCAAACTTTGGCAAAAACAGATCAGGCCCAGGTAAATTAGAATCAAAGACTGGGAAGCAAAAAGGTATAAAAAGAAACAATGGGCTGCCTTCAAAGAGGAGAAAGTTCTGGTGCAGTCAAGGTACATTCCCACAAGGGGGAAAGGTAGGGCAAACCAGTCCAGAGCTCCCTGGATGACAAAAAGGATACAGTATGAAGCAGGAGAAGGGATGCATGACAGATGTCAGGTGGATAATACAATTGAGAACCAGGCTGAATATAGATATATATAACAAATGAGAAGCAAAGAGAGTACAAGAAACTGACAGCTAACATAAAAGGGAATCCTGAAGTCTTCTACAGGCATATACATAGAAAGAGCGATAAAAGGGGAGTGGGGCTGATTTAGGACCTAAATAGGGATTTATGCATGGAGACACAGGGCATGGCTGAGGTACTAAATAAGTACTTTGCATCTGTCTTTACCAAGGATGATGTTACCCAAGTCACGGTGAAAGGAGGCAGTAGTTGAGACACTGGATGGGCTAAAAATTGAGAAAGGGGAGATATTGCATAGGCTGGCTGTGCTTCAGGTTGATAAGTCACCAGGGCCAGATGAGTTGCATCCAAGGAGACTAAGGGAGGAAAGGGTGGATACTGCAGAGGCACTGACCATTATCTTCCAAACCTCCTTAGACATAGGGTTAGTGCCAGAGGACTGGAGAATTGCAAATTTTAAACAAGGGTGTAACAAAGGTTGAAAAGATAAGCCCCAGCAACTACAGACCGGTCAGTTTAACTTCAGTGGTGGGAAAGCTCTTAGGAATGATAATTTGGAACAAAAAAAAAATCACTTGGACAAATGCGGATTAATTAAGGAAAGACATCACTGATTTATGGGGAAACCATGTTTAACCAACTCACTTGAGTCGGAGGTAACAGAGGGCTCATAAGCATCATGCAGTTGATGTAGCATACATGGAATTCCAAAAGGCATTTGATAAAGTGCCACATAAAAGGCACGTCAGCAAAGTTAAAGCCCATGAAATAAAAAGGGACAGTAGCAGCATGGACACGAAGTTGGCAGAGTAACAGGAAACAAGAATAGCAGTGAACAGTTGTTTTTTTCCCCAGACTGGAGGGGTCTATATAGTGGGGTTCCCAAGGGGGTCAGTGTTGGGACCCCTGCTTTTCTTGATCTATATTAATGACCTACACTTGGATGTACAGGGCACAATTCAAAATGTGCAGATGACAAAACTTGGAAGAATTGTGAACAAAGAACAGTGATCAACTTCAAGAGATCACAGACAGGCTGGTGGAATGCGCAGAAAAGTGGCAGATGAAATTTAATGCAGAGAAGCGTGAAGTGATTCATTTTGGTAGTACGAACAAGGAGAGGCAATTTAAAATAAAGATACAAATCTAAAGGTAGTGTAGGAGCAGAGGGAACTTGGGGGGTATATGCGCACAAATCACTGAAGGTGACAGAGCAGATTAAGAAAGTGGTTAATCAGCATCTGGGATCGTGCGCTTTATAAATTGACGCACAGATTACAAAAGCAACAAAGTTTCTGATGAACCGGTATAAAACATTGGTTTGGCCTCAAATGCAGTACTGTGTCCAATTCTGGGCGCACTTTGGGAAAGATGTGAAGGCACTAGACAGGGTGCAGAAAAGATTGATGGAGAATGGTTCCAGGGATGAGGAACTTCAGTTATGTGTCTAGATTGGAGAAAAGATTAAGAGGAGGTTTGATAGAAGTGTTCAAAAATCACAAGATGTCTGGACACAGTAGATAGCGAAATTGCTCCCAGTGGCAGAACAATCCAAAACCAGAGGACACCAATTTAAAGTGACTGACAAAAGAGCCAAAAAGGTGACATGTGGAAAAACTTTACTAATAAACACAAGTAGTTAGGATCTGGAAAGCACTACCTGAGAGTGTGATAGAGGCAGACTTAATCATGGCTTTCAAAAGGGAATTGGATAATTATCTGACAGGAAACATTTTCAGGGCTACAGGGAAAGGGCTGGGGAGTGGGACTAGGCAAGTCGCTCTTGCAGAGTCGGCATGCACACAGAGGCTGAATTCTGTAAAGGGTCTACATACAATTTAGCAGTTGACACTAGTTTCACAAGTGATGCTGACACAGGGATTAAGCATTTATAGCTTCACAGATTGGTTATATTTGTGTAACATGCCTTATTTAGTACCAAACTCAAAATTCTAAAATGAAAGACTGATCCCCGATTTGACCAATTCTCCCTTGCAACGAAGCAACTATGACCAAAGTAAATGTTAGCAGTTTCTGTATCTAGAATTTAGCATTGGATGCCTCTGGAACAGAAGCATTAAAGGCTACAAAAATCCTCAATTCAAGTTACAGGCATCAACTTCCATGGCATCTCAATGTGATGGGCAGTCAATGCACCCTCATGTTAAGGCTAGTACAGACCTCAAGCAAAAATACTCATTTCAATGACTGGAATAGTTTAAAATAATTTTTTTGCAAAACTTAAATTTTCATTTGTTACAAACCTTGTACCATCAAGTCCTAGGCAGTTTAGTTTGCAATTTGATTTTAAAAACTTTTTGGCAAGTAATTCTTCATTCTTGCTCACCCTCTCAGTTAACGTTTGTTACATTTTATAAATGAAATCCAAGCCAATTGGCTGCAAGAAATGTGCACATGCATGACAATTTCCAGACCACATGGTGTATTTGTGCAATCATTCCCCTGTGAATTGCTAGTGCTAAGGTTAAGATTATGGGTTGTTGAAAGCCAATCATCTTAGCCTCAAGAAAGTTGTGTAGGAGTTCCTCAGGGCAGTATACTGGGCCAAATCATCTTCAGCTGCTTCATCAATGACCTTCCCTCCATCATAAGGTCACAAGGGGTGATGTTTGCCGATGACCGCGCAATGTTCAGTTCCATTCGTAACTCTTCAGATACTGAAGCAGTCTGTCCCTCATGCAGCAAGATCTGGACAATATTCAGGCTTGGGCTAATAATGCCAAGTAACATTTGTGCTGCTTAAGTGCCAGCAATGATCATTTTCAACAAGGGAGTCTAACCACCTCGCCCTGACGTTCAACAGCCAAATCCCTCAAACACCCCGCAAGTCACCATTGACAAGAAACTGGACTAGTCACAAATGCTGTGGCTACAAGAGCAAACGGAGGTTTGTTTTTGTGGGGAGTGACTCACCTCCTGACTTCCTGAAGTCTTTCCACTGTTTATAAGGCACAAGTCAGGACTATGATGGAATACTCTCCACTTGCCTAGATAAATGCAACTCCAACACCACTCAAGAAAATTGAGAAAGCACACTTAAATGGCACCCCATCCTCCACCTGTGCACCATGGCTGCCGTATACACTATGTACAAGATGCACTGCAAAAACTAGACCAGAATTTGACAATACCTCCCAAACCTGCAACCTCTACCATCTCAAAGGACAAGGGCAGAAAGTGCACGAGAACACCACCCAATTCACAAACCACCCTGACTTGGAAATGTATCACTATTTCTTCACTGTCACTGGATCAAAATCCTGTAACACCTGCTTAACAGCAGGGTGGCTGTACCTTCATCACAGAGACTGCAACAGTTCAAGATGGCTCACCCCCACCTTCTCAAGGACAATTAGGGATGGGCAATAAATGCTGGTTTTACCAGCGGCACCCACATTCCATGAATGAATTAAAGTCAGGTTTTAATTGGGCTCTATTTGACTTTTTTTTAAAATCAATGTTACTTGACAAATTAAACTAGACACATTGGTCTCTGCCTTGAGGCAATTAGCTGGAATCACATCAGTAAGCAGAATGTCAATTCTACTTATAAACTTGAGGAAACACTTGCATCAAGTAGCATGAGAAAATAGGTCAGTGTAGTAGCAAGAACGGTCAGAGTCTAGTTACAATCAGAGAGAAGGGGGGGGGATTATTTCCAAGGTTGCCTGTTAATTTTTGTGTTGCACTGTAGCCATTGATGCACGCACTTAAGAACCTCATTATAAAAATATCATTTCTGAACCAAGTACACAGCACCCATTTTGAATAAGCCCAAATGCACAGCCTCAAGCAAGAGATCAGCTGTGAACTTTAAAATATTTGTATCAGGCAAACTGTCATCTTGTGTCAACTTAACAGCTTACCTAATGGCACCAAACTCCTGCAGTGCCTCTACAAGGTCTGCCTCCATCACTCCATCAGACAGGCCTCTGACATGTACCACAGGGGATGGGGATGGTTTATGAGGATCTTCAAGATAGCTGCCATCCTGTTGCTGCAAAGAAAGAGTGAGAGTAGTACAAACATTTAGATACTGCATTCTCCCCCATTTGCCAGCAAGAATGTAAACCTACTTTCAGAACCAGAGTGAGATGAACTTTTCCATTCATTCCTTTAGTTCCAGATATACTTTGCTATGACTTTTTTCTTCAATTCAGAATACCCAATAACTACAGGCACCCTCAGTTTGCTGTATATATGTTCTCTTTAGTACTAGCATACTTGAAGCTTAAATAATCAAAAAATGCAGCCTAACCACCCTGTCTAAAAAAAAAACACAAATTAGAACAGCATGCAATAGAATAGAAATGATGCAGTATAGGGAGAGCCCAGCTGGTTCTTCATTTCAAGATAGGAAATGAAATCAAGGCCAGGACGACAGTCTAAATGTCTTGCGACTGGCAGCGGCAATAGTCTCATGCTAGTGTTGTCTCAATCCAGTTTCTGTTAGGAATACCTAATGCAAGACTGATTGGCAATCTCACCAAAAGGTCAGAATGCTTCATAACAATGGCTTTAAAGTACTAAAGGCACTGAAACAATTTTTAGAAAGTTGGTGGCCAAATGCCAATTTTCACAAACTGCAAAGCAATGATAATCTTGAGACATTTGAGTAAGGTACAGAACATAAAATGAAACTGAAATTGAAGTGAAAGTATGTAGTGGATGTGGTAGTTCTAGTTATAACAAGTACTTCCAAACTTGCAAATGTATACTGCAATTCAAACTACTCAACAGCCCGGAACTAAAGGCCTGCTACCCGACGACATGCGTGGGGTCACACTTCCAGGTCCGGCATTCAGGCTTGGGTCAGACACGCTCTATCAGAGGCAAGTGGCTCCAATGTTAACTTAATTTTTGGACTAGAAAGGTGGGTTTGTTAGTTATTTTAAGCTTGTGCAGATCAGCAAAGTGGAAGAATTCAGGCCGGGTCGGATGTGGTTCTGTCGGGCTCGGGTCAGTGCTTTATTTTTTTGCAGACCCGAGCAGGCCTTTACTTGGAACCATTACCTTAAGGCCAACAGAAAAGGAAATAGCTTTGCCAGGGAAGATGGGTGCCATAAAAAAAAAAAATCACAGGGCAAGAGGTCAACTTCTACAGGTGACCTCATGAATATACTAAACATGAGAAAATAGTGAAGTCTAGTGGCAATGCCTATGAGTCTGCTTGCCCAAGAAAGTTACGCAGATTAGCAGTGATGGCTTTCACTTGGGGAACAGGCAAGAAAGAGGAAGTATGTCCTGCAAGTGCGTTTCGATAACAAACGCTGTACAAAAAATGATGTTAGTTAATAGATCAGAAGCATCCACAGGATGGAAGACAGTTGCATACCCAGCAAAGGCGCAACAAGATAACCCACCTAACTGGATGGTATGCTGCGTGTCCATCATTTTTGTAGATGGAAGGATAGCAACGACTATGCAATATCAAATACTTCAGAGCATACAAAAGCCAGGAACCATCCAGAAGTGGAGAGACTGTTCTACTACCATCAGTTTTTAATTGGCTTCATGCTCCAAACTGCCCACGAGTTAGACTTTTTAAAGTTTGTTCATAGGATGTGAATGGCACTGGCAGTATTTAGCTTGATGGCTGCAGCTTTTATGGACTGATCTCCTCTATAGCTATGTTAACTAACCAATGCAGTGTTTTGTCAGCTGGGGCTCTGATGCTTGCTGACCTTGCTTCACCCTTTGGTTTGGCCTAATTATTCATAGGTCTAGGGGTTTTCTCTGAATCAGAGTCCTGGGGGTCTTACATATTGATGGAGAGAAGCAAGAGACCACAGCTGAGACATTTCAACACAAAATATATAGGAATATTTGTCTTCAAAGACCCAAAATAGCATCTAGTGTTTTGAGAACACTTTTGGGAATCTACATATTGAACTCAATTGTTGTATGGCCAGCATTTATTGCCCATCCCCAATTAACCTCGAGAAGGTGGTGGTGAGACACCTTCATGAAGCTCTGCAGTCCATGTGATGCTGGTACACCCAGTGTGGTTAGGAAGGGAGTTCTAGGATTTTGGCCCAGTGACAGTGAAGAAGCAGCAATATAGTTCCAAGTGAGGATGGTCTATGACATGGAGGGAAATTTGGTCATGGTGTTCCCATGAGCTTACTGCCCTTGTTCTTCTAGGTGAAAGCTGCAGGTTTGGAAGGTGCTGTCGAAGGAGCCTTGGTGAGTCGTTGCAGTGCATCTTCTAGATGGTACATACTGCTCCCACTGTGCGCCAATGGTGGAGGGAGTGAATGTTTAAGGGGATGGATGGGGTGCCAATCAAGCAGACTGTTTTGTGTTGAGCCACAGAGATAAAGAGCAGATGAGCTTGGTCAAAGACATATGGCTTAAAGAACACCTTCAAAAAGGAGGAAAGGGTGAAGGGAGGGAACTCTACCACAGCTAAGGGCTCAGCCTCCAATAGTGGAGCAATTAAAGTCAGGGATACACAAGAGACCAGATAAATGTAGTTGCTGTGGAAGGTTGTAGGGCTACAGGAGGTTAGAGTTAGGAAGGGGCAAAGCCATGAAGGGATCTGAGAACAAGGATGAGCCATTGTAAGGTGAGGAACGATGGGTGAACAGCACTTGGTATGAGTTACTGTACAGGAGTGGAGTTTCAGACGATCTTAAATTTAGCACGAAGGATGGCAGTCCAAGGAGGAGAGCAGTGGAACAGTCAAATCTAAAAGGTAATAAAGGCTTGATCGAGAGTTTTGCAGCAGATGAGCTGAGGCAGGGCACTCAAAGGATGTTTAGAGCTAGAAGTTAGCAATTGTTAGATATCAAGATGCATACATTTAAAAGCAGCATGGTGCCTCCACAAAATATTCATTGGAATTAAATGATTACGTTCTTTTTCTCACTTAGATGCGGCGCCGCTGGCTAGGCCAGCATTTATTGCCCAGCCCTAATTGCTCTCGAGATGGTGATGGTGAGCTGCCAATTGAATTTAATCCAAACAAAATTCATCCATGATTTTTGATTTATTTCTGGATAATTAGAATTAATATGTTACAGAATCCATAAGATACATCCAAGCAAAACCTATAGATCCCAATTGTGGTTGACCTCTCCATATTCCAGCAGGACAATATTCTACATAGGTGGACAGAAAGGGATGTCTGCCTTCAAGACAGTTTCAAGAACACAGATACTGGGGCTACTGGGACTCCATTCAAAATACTTACAATCGAATAATTGCAAAAAATTAAGTTCCTTGAATACAAAACAGTACTTACCATGTTTTTTTTTACTGCAGACTTGGAAATATTAGTTTATTCAGCTTAGAGAATGCCAAGTTCAAGACTTTAGCCTACAGATGTTCAAAAAAAAGTGTACAGGGAGAGGGATCTTTGATGGTGGCAGGACATATTGAGAGAGAGTAGTTAGCAAAGCATATGGAATGTTGAGCTTCATAAATGGAGGTATTGAGTACCAAAGCAAGAAAGTTATGCTGAAACTTTATATTATTAAGCCACAACTAGAGTACTGCATCCAGATCTGGTCTCCACACTTTAGGAAGGACGTGAAGGTTCTTGAGAGGGTGCAAAGGAGATTTACCAGAATGGTTCCAGGGATGAGGGATTTTAGCTACAAGGTTAGGCTGGAGAAGCTGGTAGTGTGCTCCTTGGAGCAAAGAAGGTGGAGGGAGATCTGATACAGGAGTTTTTTTTTCTATTCATTTCTGGGATGTGGTCATCACTGGCTAGGCCAGCATTTATTGCCCATCCCTAATTGCCCTTGAGAAGGTAGTGGTTCCTAAACCACTGCAGTCCTTGGGATGTAGGTATACCAACAGTGCTGTTAGGAAGGGAGTTGTCTGACCAAGCAACAGTGAAGGAATGGCAATATAGTTCTAAGTCAGAATGCTATGTGGCTTGGAAGGGAACTTGCATGTGGTGGTGGTCCCATGCATCTGTTGCCCTTGTCCTTCTAGGTGGACAAGGTCACTGATTTGGAAGGTGCTATCAAAGGAGCCTTGGTGAGTTGCTGCAGTGCATCTGGTATATAGTACACTGCTGCCACTGTGCATTGGTGGTGGGCTGCTTTGTCCTGGATAACATTGAGTTGCATCCATCCAGGTAAGTGGGGAGCATTCCATCACACATCTGAATTGTGCCTTTTAGATGGTGGACAGGCACTGGGGAAACAGGAGTTACTGACCACAGAATTCCCATCCTCTGATCTGCTCTTGTAGCCACAGCATTGATGTGGCTGGTCCAGTTCAGTTTCTAGTCAATGGTCCTCAGGATGTTAATGTTGCGGAATTCAGCGATGGTAATGCCATTCATTGAATGTCAAAGGCACAGATGTTACTTGCCACTTATCAGCCCAAGCCTGAATGTTGTCCAGGTCTTGCTGCATATGGACTGCTTTGGTATCTGGGAAGTTACAAATGGTGAACACTGGGGATGTTTGCTGATGATTACTTATTTCTGATTTTATGTTGGAGGGGAGGTCATTGATGAAGCAGCTGAAGATGGTTGGGCCTAGGATGCTACACTGAGGAACTCCTGCATTGGTGTCCTGGGACAGAGATGACGACCTCCAACAACCACACCCATCTTCCTTTGTGCTAGATATGACTCCAACCAGCAGATTTCTTCCCCCCCCCCCCCACCAAGTCCCATTGACTCCAGTTTTGCTAGGGCTCCTTGGTGCTAAACTCAGTCAAATGCTGCTTTGATGTCAAAGGCAGTCACTCGCACCTCACCTCGAGTTCAGCTCTTTTATCCATGTTTGGACCAAGGCTACAATGAGGTCAGGAACTGAGTGGCCCTGGTAGAACCAAAACAGAGCATCACTGAGCAAGTTATTGCTAAGCAAGTGCCACTTGATAACACTGTCCACAACTTCCATCATGGTACTGATGGAGAGTAGACTGATAGGGCAGTAATTGGCTGGGTCTGATTTGTCCTGATTTTTGTGCACAGTACATATTGGGCAATTTTCCACATGGCCAGGTAGATACCAGTGTTATAGCTGTACTGGAACAGCTTTGACTCGGGGCACAGCTAGTTCTGGAGCAGAAGTCAATACTACTGCCAGAATGTAGTCAGGGCCCATAAACCTTGCAGTATCCAGTGCCATATCTTGATATCACATGGAGTGAATCGGACTGCCTGAAGACTGGCATCTGTGATACTGGGGACTTCAACAGGAGGCCAAGATGAATCATCCACTTTTGGCTGAAGATGGATGCAAATGCTACAGCCTAGTCTTATACACTGATGTGCTGGGCTCCCCCATTGTTGGATGGGGATATTTGTGGAACCTCCTCCTGTCAGTTGTTTAATTGTCCACTACCATTCATGACTGGATGTGGCAGAACTGCAGAGCTTTGATCTGATCTTTTGGTTGTGGGATCTCAACGTTGTCTACTGCATGCTGCTTGGCATGTATCCTGAGTTGCAACTTCACTAGGTTGACCCCTCACTTGTAGGTATGCCTGGTCCTGCTCCTGGCATGCCCTCCTACACTCTTCATCGAACCAGGGTTGGTCACCCAGCTTGATGGTAATAGTAGACTGGGGAATATGCTGGGCCATGAGGTAACAGATTGTGGTCAAATACAATTCTACTGTTGATGGCCCACAGTGCCTCATGAATGCCCAATTTTGAATTGCTAGATCTGTTCGAAATCTATCCCATTTAACTCAGTGGTAGTGTCACACAACACTAAGATGAGTACTCTCAATGTGAAGACATGCCTGTCTCCACAAACAGTGGACAATGCAACTGTGACAAGTAGACTGGTGAGGACGAGGTCAAGTAGGTTTTTCCCTCACCACCTGCCGCAGACCCATTCTAGCAACTATTTCAGCCAAATCAGCCAATAATGGTGCTTCCGAGCTACTTTTGGTGATGGACATTGAAGTCTTGCACCCAGAGCACATTTCGTGCCCTTGCTAACAGTGCTTCTACGATGTTCAACGTGGAAAGCCACAGATTGATCAGCAACGTTTGGGAGGGGGGGGGGGGGGGGGTGGGGGCACAGCACAGCAGGGGTCAGTGGTTATCAGATTTCCTTGCCCATGTTTGACCGGATGGCATAACACTGCATGGGGTCCGGAGTTAAATGCAGACAATATTGTACAAGATTATGACAGGTTTAGATAAGCTGGACAAAGAAAAGCTGTTCCAATTAGCTGATGGTACAGGAATAAGGGACAGAGATTCAAGATTTTGGGCAAGGCACAAAGGGTGATGTGAAGATCATGCTTTCTTTACACGAGTGGCAATGATCCAGAACTCACTGTCCAGGAGAGTGATAGAAACAAAGACGATGAATGGTTGCAAATGGAAATTGGATGGGAAATAAGCATTCAGAGTTACAGGGACAGAAAGGGAGAATGGACTCACAAACAGGCCAAACGACCACCTTCTGTGTCGCAATTACTCTACGGCTCACCCCAAAGCACACTGCCAGTAACGAAAGGGGATTCTTCCCAGCGCAAAGCCAACAAGGCTGCACTCAACGACCCAGTTCACCGTGCAACCGCACAAAGGAATCGCGCTCCAGCGCCAACACTCCCAGTCCCCGCCCTGCCACTCAGGGTGGGAAAACCCGCGCCCCTAATGGCGGCCGGAGGGGCAGGTGAGGATGAGGAGGGAGAGGGGGGGGAGAGGGGGTAAGGACACTAACCCAATCCGACACTCAACTCGACCTCTAGCTTCACCAAGGGGGCTTGGAGAAAGCGCGACTCGGGACTGAAGGAATCGCCGCTCCTTCCCGCAGTCGAGAGAGACAATGGCGGGCGGGAGACCGCGCCGGGAAGTAGGCCGCAGGCTCCAGGGCGCGGCTGAAGCGACTTTACCAGAGTCGAGTACACACAGACAGAATAGGGGGCAAGGGTTGGTTCATCAACACAAAGCGGGGGCCTCCCTCCCCTGCCTTTCACGCTGATCCCGATCCCACTCCCAGCGCCGGCTCTGCCGGCCCGGCTCCACACCGTACAACGGCGGAGCGGCCAGCGTGCGGTTTATACCGCCCGCGCGATATATTTATTTTTTTTTTCCATCCGTCGGTACCCGGTCTCTGGTCCCTCTTACTCGGTTGCCATCGTTTTCAGTCCGCTGGCGTTTCGCCGCGCGCCCATCGTACACCTGCTGCCTGTTCGCCATCTTGTCGCCTTCCAACTCCGCCACAAGGAGACAACATGGCGCCCGCAATAAATAGGCGCGCGGCCGGCCTAGCCCCGCCCCGGTCCGCGCCGATTGGTGAATTGGCACACCGCGCCCGGACCACCCTCCACTCCCATTGGTGCTCGGGAACAAAGCACACACTTCGGCCTCGCTCTGATTGGGCGCTGCTGACGAGGACCCACCTACCCTAACATCTGATTGGTGGCTTCGCTACAGGCGCCTTTTCCTGCATGCTGATTGGTAGGCGGCACGTCACTCACGCTAACAAACGTACATCTATAACAAAGGCCCCTGTTAACCCTGTACCGAAGGTAGCAGTGAATGTTTTATTTATTTAGAGATACAGCACTGAAACAGGCCCTTCGGCCCACCGAGTCTGTGCCGACCAACAACCACCCATTTATGCTAACCCTACAGTAATCCCATATTCCCTGCCTACTACACTAGGGGCAATTTATAATGGTCAATTTACCTATCAACCTGCAAGTCTTTGGATGTGGGAGGAAACCAGAGCACCCGGAGAAAATCCACGCAGACACAGGGAGAACTTGCAAACTCCGCACAGGCAGTACCCAGAATCGAACCCCGGGTCCCTGGAGCTGTGAGGCTGCGGTGCTAACTACTGCGTCTTTACAAAACTCTACCTTCACTAGTTGAGGGAAGCTTTGACTTTTCCACTTCACTTTAATACTTATGTGTGCGCCTGTACTTTAAAAAAAATGCCAAGGAGCGTTTTTTAGACAAAATATGACACAACTACATAAATATATTAGGGCATATGACCAAAAGTCTGGCCAGAGAAAGTTGTAAATAGTCCCCAGGCACAACCCTACTTTAGAAAGGCAGAATGTAGAACTGTGTGCTGGCTGTGTTTTACTGTTCAAGTGAACATGTTGTTTACTCAGTAAAGGCAATGAACATTTGACAATCTAACCATTGCATTTTACTTAACTCCTAGAATCAGCTTTGCATGTGATTGGACATGCAGTATTATGACATTTATTTAATGAAATGGTAACAGGATACTAAACAGGATAACTGTACCAGTTTACGTGGCAAATTTACAGATTTTTATCAGGAAATGGTCCTGCCTTAGATTTCTTAAAATAGACTGAAGCATACACCAGCCTTGATGTCAGCTTGCTGTTCCAATAGCAGACATATACTGTTGAGGTGTCCTGTTTACATCACACAGACAGCAGAGCCCATAGTCTTATAGGTCACAATGGAAAGCCTGCTATAGTTATCGGAAATGCTGCCCACTTAATTAGCAGCTCTGCAACTGTTGAGCGGTCAGGTACATGAAAATTAAATAAGTATCTTTCTCAAATCATTGAACACTGCATTTCGCACTCATACCTCACTGCTAGCTGCTTATGTCGGTTGTTAAAATTGCATTAATTTTGATTTGTAGGAAGTCTCCTGCACAAATGTTAGAAAAATTGCTGGTGCTTTTTTTCCTGACGAAAATTTTAATGCCCTCTGGTTTACTTTATTCAAGGACACACACTAGAAAATCGATCTTTACTAGGCGCTGTGAATAAGCTGGCCGAATACTGTCCAGTCTAAAAATAACATTCAACAGGCAAAACATTCCTCCAGTGTCTCCCAGCAAACACTATCTCTTCCATAATAAAAACAAGAAATGCTGGAACCACTCAGCAGGTCTGGCAGCATCTGTGGAAAGAGAAGCAGAGTTAACGTTTTGGGTCAGTGACCCTTCTTTGGAACTGACCCGAAACATTAACTCTGCTTCTCTTTCCACAGATGCTGCCAGACCTGCTGAGTGGTTCCAGCATTTCTTGTTTTTATTTCAGATTTCCAGCATCTGCAGTATTTTGCTTTTACTATCTCTTCCATGACTTCATCTACACAGTTAAAAACAAAAGCAGAGTACAGCCACTCCCAAATAAAACATGAATGAAATACCTGTGGATATTTATAGGTCCCACAGAGATGGGAAATACTGGGGATCTGCGCCCTCTCCCAGAGATCAATATGACAGGTTCCATCCATACAGATCAGCCTACTGTCAACATTCCCCGATAAAAGAGGGTAGCTAATAAAACTGGAGCAGTTATGTAATACCGTGCCTCAAATTCCTACAATGGTTGGGCATGGGGAGAACATGCCCAAACTTTTCTCCCATCTGCCTGCATAACCCATGACAGATAACCACATTGAATTCAACAACTTCAGATCATAGCCACCACTCCCATTTTCTCAGACAGAATGTGCTGGTAATGGTTCTACTGATACTGTTTGCCACTCCTCTGGACCCATCTTTGTTTTTCTAATCTGTCCCGTTACCACCCACTTTTGCATTTCCCCCATCATTCCTTTTGTCATTTAATCACTTCAGCCTATCACAGACATTTCTTTCCCCCTTTTCCCTGTCAAATTACTTATAAGCTGTTAATAAGAATACAAGATAGGTGCACAAGAAGGCCATATGACCACTCAAACCTGCACCACCATGCTCTTATCTCCATAACCCTTGATTCCTAGCGCCCAGAAATCTATCGATTTCAGTCTTGAACATAACAACTGGGCATCCACAGACCTCTGGGATAGAGAATTCTGAAGATCTCTCGATCTCTAACTTCTACCAGCTCGGATGGAAGGTCATTGACCCGAAATGTTAACTGTTGCATCTCTCGTCTCAGATGCTGCCTGACTTGCTGAGTATTTCCAGAATTTTTCTGTTTTTATCTGTGATGGAATATAGGTATAATAGGCTTATTTAGGTAGAATTTAAATAGTTAATTTATTATACCATTTAGAATTAGAGATTGAATAAATGGTCAGTCTTCAAGACTCACTGACATTCCCCTTTAAGAAGAGAGTTAAAAATTACAAGGTCTTTCAAGGTAATAAAAACAAGGAATGCTGGAAATACTCAGCAGAGTCTGTGACCTTGTTCTGTCAACACCTTCCCTTTTGTTATCTCTTGCCCCACCCCCACTTTATTTGCTTAAAACCTGTTACATTTCTAATATTTGTCAGTTCTGATGAAGGGTCACTGACCTGAAACATTAACTCTGCTTCTCTCTCCACAGATGCAGGCAGACTTGCTGAGTATTTCCAGCATTTCTTGTTTTTATTTCAGATTTCCAGTATCTGCAGTATTTTGCTTTTATTAAGGTCTTTCAAGGTCCCTGTTACAATAGAATGTGAACCAGAAACACCTTTTAAGTTTGGAAAATCCATGGCAGTGTTTCTGTTGCCAGGGAATTGGAGGATAAACACACATTGAAACATCCTGTGTGACATCAGTAAAAGGTAACCGTAAATTTCATTAATTGATGGTGTTGGTAAATGTAGGCAGATTGACCCACAAAGAGAGCACGGCAGGAGCAGAGGTTTAAAAAGCGCTCCAAAAGCCCAGAGTCGCAAACTGGAGACAGAGACACAGCGAGAGAGAGAGGAGCACGGCGGGAGCGGAGAGAGAGAGGAGCACGGCGGGAGCGGAGAGAGAGAGAGGAGCACGGCAGGAGCGGAGAGAGAGAGAGGAGCACGGCGGGAGCAGCAGGAGCGGAGCAGGGAAAATTCGAAAAGTGACAGCTGAGTGACGTCACAATCAACAGTGAGAGCAGGGAGAATACAGGTAAGCTTTTAATTTGATTTAATTTAAATCAAACATAGCATCAAACATCACAGGCAAGCAGGTAGGTGATTGGTTTGGGAATAAGCTACCTTTTTGGTGAGTGTCTAGTAAGTAATTAAGGTCCATTCTAATCCTAACGTTTAAAATAATAAAGGAACTAGTGGTAAGCTTAATAAAATATATATAAAAAAAATAATTTAATAAAACAATTAAGTAGTTAATTAAAACACATTAAGGATGGCAGGACAGGTGATGTGTCATGGCTGCAGCATGTGGAAGCTCCTGGATGCCAGTGTGATCCAGGGCAAATACATCTGCAGTAAGTATTTGCAGCTTGAAGAGCTTCGGCTCAGAGTCATTGAACTGGAGTCCGAACTGCAGACACTGCGATACATCAGGGAGGGGGAAAGTTACCTGGACATTTTGGACCAGGAGGTGGTCACACCCCTTAGGATAGGGTTTTCTGATTTGGTCAGTGGTTAGGGACAGGAGAGTGTGGCTGCAGCTGAGGGAGGTAAGGGGACCCAGAGGGCAGGAATGCAGGATGCTCAGCCTTTGCGATTGTCCAACAGGTTTGAGGTTCTTTCAGCTTGTTTGGATAAGAGTGGGGGCTGCAGGGTGGATGAACAACCTGACCATGGCACCATGGTACAGGAAGCCATTCAAGTGGAGGGAGAAAAAAGGAATGTAGTGGTAGTAGGGGACAGTATAGTTAGGGGGATTGACACTGTTCTCCGCGGCAAAGGGTGAGAGTCCGGACAGCTGTGTTGCCTGCCCGGTGCCAGGGTTCGGGACATTTGCTCAGGGCTGGAGAGGAACTTACAGTGGGAGGGGGAGGATCCAGTCGTCATGGTCCATGTAGGTACCAATGACATAGGCAGGACAAGGAAAGAGGTTCTGCATAGTCAGTATGAGGAACGAGGTGCCAAACTAAGAAGCAGAACCTGAAAGGTAATAATCTCTGGATTATTACCTGAACCACGTGCAAATTGGCATAGGGCAGATAAGATTAGAGAAATTAATATAAAAGCAAAATACTGCGGATGCTGGAAATCTGAAATAAAAACAAGAAATGCTGGAAATACTCAGCAGGTCTGGCAGCATCTGTGGAGAGAGAAGCAGAGTTAACGTTTCGGGTCAGTGACCCTTCTTCGGAACTTAGAGAAATTAATGCGTGGCTCAAAGACTGATGTGGTAGAAGTGGGTTCCAGTTCATGGGGCACTGGCACCAGTGGTGGAAGTGGTGGCTGTACCATTGCTACGGTCTACACCTGAACCGTGCTGGGGCAGGTTTCTAGCATGCTGCATAACAAGGGTTTTAAGCTGAATAGTGGGGGCAAGGATCAAATTTGGGAGATATGGTGAATCAAAGAGTCGAGACAAGGCAAGAGAGAAAGGTATTAATATGGGAAATGATAAAGACTGACAGGAAGGGACAGAGTGTACAAATCTAAGAGTAAATCAGCAGATAAGGCTAGAGTTTACAAAAATAATAAAAAGGACAAAACTAAAGGCTCTGTATCTGAATGCACGTAGCATTCGAAACAAAACAGATGAAATGAGAGCACAAATAGAAATAAATATGATCTGATAGCCGTTACAGATACATGGCTGCAGGACAACATAGATTGGGACCTGAATATTGAAGGGTACATGGCATTTAGGAAGGACAGGAAGCTAGGAAAAGGTTGAGGGGTAGCTCTGTTAATTAATGATGGTATTAGTGCAATAGAGAGGCTTGACCTAAGTTCAGGAGACTAGGATGTAGAAGCAGTTTGGGTTGAGATGAGAAATCATAAAGGCAAGAAGTCACTTGTGGGAGTGGTGTACGGGCCACCTAACATTAACCACATTGTCGGATGGGGTATAAAGGAAGAAATAATGGCAGCTTGTCAGAAAGGTACAGCGATAATTATGGGGGATTTTAACCTACGTATAGACTGGAAAAATCAGATGGGCAGAGATAGCCTAGATGAGGAGTACATAGAATGTTTTCGGGATAATTTCTTGGAACAATACGTTCTGGAGCCAACCGGAGAGCAGGCTACACTAGACCTGGTATTGTGCAACGAGATAGGATTAATTAATGACCTCATGGTTAAGGCACCCCTAGGTAGCAGCGGTCATAATATGATTCAATTTTACATTTAGTTTGAGGGAGAGAAGAGTGGGTCCAAGACTAGTATTTTAAACTTAAATAAGGGCAATTATGAGGACATGAAAGCAGAGCTAGCTAAAGTGAACTGGCAAATCAAGTTAAGGGATAGGTCAATAGAGATGCAGTGGCAGACATTTAAGGGGATATTTCAGAATACACAGAATAGATACATTTCAACAAGAAAGAAATATTCCAAGGGTGGGACCCGCCATCCGTGGTTAACTAAAACAATTAAAGATAGTATCAAAATTAAAGAAAAAGCGTATAATTGCACAAAGATGGAAGGCAGGTCAGAAGATTGAACAGAATATAAAAAACAGCAAAGAATGATTAAAGTATTGATAAGGAAGGTAAAATTAGAGTACGAAAGAAAGCTAGCTAGAAATATAAAGGCAGATAGTAAGAGTTTCTATAGATATTTGGTCTTCACTATCGAGATATAAGTAACATCCCAGAAATAGCTGTAAGTCTAATGGAAGGGAGGGAGGAACTCAAGAAAATAACAATCACCAGGGAAGTAGTACTGAACAAACTATTGGAGCTGTGGGCTGACAGGTCCCCGGGTCCTGATGGATGTCATCCTAGGGTCTTAAAAGAAGTGGCTAGTGAGATAGGTGATGCGTTAGTTTTAATTTTCCAAAATTCCCTAGATTCGGGGAAGGTTCTGTTAGATTGGAAAATAGCAAATGTAACTCCTTTATTCAAAAAGAGAGGGAGACAGAATGCAGGAAACTACAGGCCAATTAGCTTGACATCTGTCTTAGGGAAAATGTTAGAAGCTATTATTAAAGACGTTATAGAAGGGCATTTAGAAAAATTCAAGGTAATCAGGCAGAGTCAACATGGTTTTGTGAAAGGTAAATCATGTTTAACCAATTTATTGGAGTTCTTTGAGGGAGTTACATGTGCTGTGGATAAAGGGGAACTGGTGGATGTATTGTACTTAGATTTGCAGAAAGCATTTGATAAGGTGCCACATCAAAGGTTATTGCAGAAAATAAAAGCTTATAGTGTAGGGGGTAACATTGGCATGGATAGAAGATTGGCTAGCTAACAGGAAATAGAGAGTAGGCATAAATGGGTCATTTTCTGGTTGGCAAGATGTAATGAGTGGTGTGCCACAGGGATCTGTGCTGGGGCCTCAACTTCTTACAATTTATATAAATAACTTAGATGAAGGGACCGAAGATATGGTTGCTAAATTTGCTGATGACACAAAGATGGGTAGGAAAGTAAGTTGTGAAGAGGACATGTGGAGGCTACAAGGGATTTAGATAGGTTAAGTGAGTGGGCAAAGACCTGGCAAATGGAGTATAATGTGGGAAAGTGTGAAATTGTCCACTTTGGCAGGAAGAATAAAAAAGCATATTATCTAAGTGGTGAGAGATTGCAGAGCTCTAAGATGCAGAAGGATCCGGGTATCCCAGTGCATGAATCGCAAAAGGTTAGCATGCAAGTAATAAGGAAATCTAATAGAATGTTATCATTTATCGCGAGGGGAATTGAATACACAAGTAGGGAGGTAATGCTTCAGCTATACAGGGCATTGGTGAGACCACATCTGGAGTACTGTATATAGTACTGGTCTCCTTAAGGATGTAAATGTGTTGGAGGCAGTACAGAGAAGGTTTCCTAGACTAATATACATAAATGATTTGGAGGAAAGTATAGGTGGTCTGATTAGCAAGTTTGCAGACGACACTAAGATTGGTGGAGTAGCAGATAGTGAAGGGGACTGTCAGAGAATACAGCAGAATATAGATAGACTGGAGAGTTGGGCAGAGAAATGGCAGATGGAGTTCAATCAGGGTAAATGCGAGGTGATGCATTTTGGAAGATCCAATTCAAGAGTGAACTATACAGTAAATGGAAAAGTCCTGGGGAAAATTGATGTACAGAGAGATTTGGGTGTTCAGGTCCATTGTTCCCTGAAGGTGGCAACGCAGGTCAATAGAGTGGTCAAGAAGGCATACGGCATGCTTTCCTTCATCGGACGGGGTATTGAGTACAAGAGTTGGCAGGTCATGTTACAGTTGTATAGGACTTTGGTTCGGCCACATTTGGAATACTGCGTGCAGTTCTGGTCGCCACATTACCAAAAGGATGTGGATGCTTTGGAGAGGGTGCAGAGGAGGTTCACCAGGATGTTGCCTGGTATGGAGGGCGCTAGCTATGAAGAGAGGTTGAGTAGATTAGGATTATTTTCATTAGAAAGACGGAGGTTGAGGGGGGACCTGACTGAGGTGTACAAAATCATGAGAGGTATAGACAGGGTGGATAGCAAGAAGCTTTTTCCCAGAGTGGGGGATTCAATTACAAGGGGACACGAGTTCAAAGTGAAAGGGGAAAAGTTTAGGGGGGATATGCGTGGAAAGTTCTTTACGCAGAGGGTGGTGGGTGCCTGGAACGCATTGCCAGTGGAGGTGGTAGTCGCGGGCACGATAGCGTCTTTTAAGATGCATCTAGACAGATACATGAATGGGCAGGAAGTAAAGAGATACAGACCCTTAGAAAATAGGCGACAGGTTTAGATAGAGGATTTGGATCGGCGTAGGCTTGGAGGGCCGAAGGGCCTGTTCCTGTGCTGTAATTTTCTTTGTTCTTTGTTCTTAATACCTGGAATGGGCGGACTGTCTTACGAGGAAAGATTGGACAGGCTAGACTTGTATCTGCTGGAATTTAGAAGAGTAAGAGGCGACTTGATTGAAACATATAAGATCCTGAGGGGTCTCGACAGGGTGGATGTGGAAAGGATGTTTCCCCTTGTGGGAGAATCTAGAACGAGGGGGGTCACTGTTTAAAAATAAGGGGTCGCCCATTTAAGACAGAGATGAGGAGAAATTTTTTCTCACGAGGATCGTGAGTCTTTGGAATTCTCTTCCTTAAAAGACGGTGGAAGCAGAGTCTTTGAATATTTTACGGCAGAGGTAGATAGATTCTTGATAAGGAAGGGGTGGAAGGTTATCAGGGGTAGGTGGAAATGTGGAGTAATCAGTTCAACCATGAACTTATTGAATGGTGGAGCAGGCTCGAAGGGCCGAGTGGCCTACTCCTGCTCCTAATTCATATGTTCGTATACATCATTAAAAGACGATTATAGATAATAAAATAATAAATTAGAAAAGTGCTTACAAAAACAGATGTCAAGTAAAGCCAATACTAAACATTTTGACCAGATAAAAACTCAACTTTAAGAGCAGAGGAATTCCAGCAAAACATTAAGTCAAGATGTTAGTTAATGAAACTACTAAATATGGATTTTATAAGCAGGAAAAACACACAGAAAGATAACACCTATATGCTAAAAGGTCGGATGATACCTTAGAAACAGTATAAACATGAGGTTGTCTGAAGCAATAATTAGAAGTGTTGAGTTCCTCATCAATACTTCTTACCCTATGGCTTACATAGAAAATTTAAGGTAAAAGTTTACTTTAAAATTTGATGGATATTCTAAGATGTTTTGCGGCAACATCAGCAAGGTTAAACTTTTGGATTCTATTTTAGAAATAAGATTATGTTACATGTCTTCGTAATATTTGATATTGTGATATACATCCACTTAAGTGTATTGCATGTTCAAATCTTTATTAAATAGCATTCTCTATACAACTACAAGAACCCCCTCTTTGTCTCTAAGTGGAGAGATAGATATTGAAGAGAGTTTCCCAGACCGTTATAATATCTGGGATATTTATGACTTAGCCATAATTATAAAAAAATTAGGCTATCCAAAAGATGGCAATATTCTCGAAAATAAAAGCAAAATACTGCGGATGCTGGAAATCTGAAATAAAAACAAGAAATGCTGGAACCACTCAGCAGGTCTGGCAGCATCTGTGAAAAGAGCAGAGTTAACGTTTCGGGTCAGTGACCCTTCATCGGAACTGACAAATATTAGAAAAGTCACAGGTTATAAGCAAGTGAGGTGGGGGTGGGGCAAGAGATAACAAAGGAGGTCTAGATTGGACCAGGCCACATAGCTAACCAAAAGGTCACGGAGCAAAGGCAAACAATATGTTAATGGTGTGTTGAAAGACAAAGCATTAGTACAGATTAGGTGTAAATACATTGAATATTATACAGCAGCAAGTGCAAACCTGAAAAAAAAAGTGGGTAAGCAAACTGAACAAATTAAGATGAAATGAAATAAATGCAAAAAAAAGGTTGTGAAAAATGTAAAAAAGAATGTAAAAAAAAAAGGAAGAAAAAATAACTAAAAATGAAAGTAAAATGGGGGGCTGTTATGCTCTGAAATTATTGAACTCAATGTTCAGTCCGGCAGGCTGTAGTGTGCCTAATCTGTAGATGAGATGCTGTTCCTCGAGCTTGCGTTGATGTTCACTGGAACACTGCAGCAATCCCAGGACAGAGATGTGAGCATGAGAGCAGGGGAGAGTGTTGAAATGGCAAGCAACCGGAAGCTCAGGGTCCTACTTGCGGACTGAGCGGAGATGTTCCGCAAAGCGGTCACCCAGTCTGTGCTTGGTCTCCCCAATGTAGAGGAGACCACACTGTGAGCAGCGAATACAGTATACTACATTGAAATAAGTACAAGTAAATCGCTGCTTCACCTGAAAGGAGTGTTTGGGGCCTGGGATAGTGAGGAGAGAGGAGGTAAATGGGGAGGTCTTACACCTCCTGCGATTGCAGGGGAAGGTGCCATGAGACGGGGACGAGGTGGTGGGGGTAATGGAGGAGTGGACCAGGGTGTCGCAGAGGGAACGATCCCTTCGGAATGCTGACAGGGGAAGGGAGGGGAAGATGCGACTGGTAGTGGCATCACGCTGGAGGTGGCAGAAATGGCGGAGGTTGATCCTTTGGATATGGAGGCTGATGGGGTGAAAAGTGAGGACAAGGGGAACCCTGTCACGGTTCTGGGAGGGAGGGGAAGGGGTGAGGGTAGAGGTGCGGGGAATGGGCCAGACACGGTTGAGGGCCCTGTCAACCACAGTGAGGGGAAATCGAGGAAGGGAAGGGAAGTGTCAGAGATAGTCATTTTTAGTTATTTTTTCTTCACAATCTTTTTTTTGCATTTATTTCATTTCATCTTAATTTGTTCAGTTTACTTACCCACTGTTTTTTTTTCAGGTTTGCACTTGCTGCTGTTCAATATTCAATGTATTAACACCTAATCTGTACTAATGCTTTGTCTTTCAACACACCATTAACATATTGTTTGCCTTTGCTCCGTGACCTTTTGGTCAGCTATGTGGCCTGGTCCAATCTAGACCTCCTTTGTTATCTCTTGCCCCACCCCCACCTCACTTGCTTATAACCTGTGACTTTTCTAATATTTGTCAGTTCCGAAGAAGGGTCACTGACCCGAAACGTTAACTCTGCTTCTCTTTTCACAGATGCTGCCAGACCTGCTGAGTGGTTCCAGCATTTCTTGTTTTTATGGCAATATTCTCTGTTAGTTTTCTTTCTTTGAGGGAAAACTAGTTCAATTCTTTGGTGCCAAATAAGTGTCTATAGGAATTTGTCTGGTTCGAACTTAATTAAGGGAGATTCACAGAGATGTACTCCTGATTTGGTTTAGTCCCTATATGGGGTTCAAGTCATAAATCACTTCATATCAACCCATCATGACACATATTGCTTTGCTAGCTGTGCATCGATGCAGGAGGTACAGGTGAGCACAATGGAAACTCCATGTGAATGGGTTCAAAAGCTTGAGATTTTATCTTGCCTACAAAAAATAATCAAATAAAAGCTTTATCTGTAATTCTTCCCACTGACTGACAGTGGAGGGATCATTTCAACAACTTGCATTTATAGAGCATCTTTAACATAGTAAAATGTCCCAAGGCACTTCACGGGAGCATTATCAGACAAAATTTGACACCAAGCCACAAAAGGAGATATTCGGACAGGTGGCCAAAAGCTTGATCAACGAGGTATGTTCGAAGGAGTTCCCTAACAGAGGAGAGAGAGATTGAGAGGCAGTGAGGTATACGGACAGAATTCCAGAGGGTACAACCAAAGCAGCTGAACACACAGCTGCCAATGGTGGAGTGAAGAAAATCAGCGATCAGCAAGAGGCCAGAATGGCAATAGTCTAGTCTAGAGGTAACAAAGGCAAGGATTAGAGATTCAGTGCTGAGGCTGGGGCGGAGACAGGCAACGTTGCAGAAGTAGTAGTGATGGAGCCAGTAGGTGGTCAGAAGCTTATCTCGGGGTCAAGTAGTACACCAAGGTTGCGAACTGTTTGGTTCAGCCTCAGACAGTGACCAGGGAGAAGGATGGAGTCTGTGATGAGGGAATATAATTTGTGGAAGGGACAGAGAACAATGGCTTCAGTCTTCCCAATATTTAATTGGGAGAAAATATTTGTTCATCCAATACTGGGTATTGGACAAGCAGCATGACAAATCAAAGGATTTTGATGCCAGCTGAAATTCTACAGTAATCTTGTTCTGCGCAATTATGTTTTCCTTTTCCATCAGCAATCAAATAGGCTTGGGGTTTTCCTGTAATCTTTAGTTTCCTACTTCACATAGCCACCTCACATGGACTTGGCAAAGTAAGGGTAGATCATCCACGTCTCATCAAAGGCAATCAATAAAAAGTTCCTGGAAAGAATACCGAAGCTTTATATTTTGGAAGTAATACTTAAAGCGCTGTACTGTTGGTTTGTATGTAATTACCTTACTCCGAAATAAATCTATTAGTTTAAGCCTTAATGATTTTGCCAAGCAATTATTTGATTGTTGTACTAAATTAGGTTAAGGTAACAAACTAGATTATATTTAACAGTACTGTGAAAGTCACAGTTCTTATGGATAACTGAATGCATTTGTTATTTGCTTCATCACAATATATACATTATAGTACAGCACAACACATCTTTTTAAAAGGCTGAGATATACAAAACTGTAGTGATTTCACTCTGGGAATCTTTAGGTCCATTCAGCTTCGCAATTACCTTCACCTTAGCAGCAGAGAAAAAACCTTCTTCATTGGATGTGGTGTTTCCATTACTCAAGAGCTTCTACCAGTTTATTGCATAGGATTTGTGGTGGCTAAGTTATAAGCATGGCAAAGTTTGAGCATCAGCACCCGATGAGGTAGATTTCACACCTGAACAAAAATGCTTGAGCCTTAGCAAATGCTCAGGTGAAAAAGACCCTGTACAGCATCAAATTGGTTACTCGGAGATTTCCACACGTAGGCCAAAAACACTTATACAAAGAGTTTAACACATTGATTAGCAAAACTGCAGTTAACAACGGCTAAAGTGAGGCAATCCAATGCTTAGTAAATGCTTAGGGGCGGCACAGTGGCGAGCACCGCAGCCTCACAGCTCCAGCGACCCGGGTTCAATTCTGGGTACTGCCTGTGTGGAGTTTGCAAGTTCTCCCTGTGTCTGCGCGAGTTTCCTCCGGGTGCTCCGGTTTCCTCCCACAAGCCAAAGACTTGCAGGTTGATAGGTAAATTGGCCATTAGCAATTGCCCCTAGCATAGGTAGGTGGTAGGGAAACATAGGGACGGGTAGGAATATGGAATTAGTGTAGGATTAGTATAAATGGGTGGTTGATGGTCGGCACAGACTCGGTGGGCCAAAGGGCCTGTTTCAGTGCTGTATCTCTAAACTAAAAAAAAAAGCCAGAGGGTGGAAATTTATTTATTTCACAGGGACAGCTATCCTTGGAAAAGAAAAAAGGGATTTGGGTATGATTTTATTCTCCAACATTTTATCACTCATTTAAAAGAGGGTTACCTATACCACCTTTCAGAGCGAAGAAGAATGTGTGGTGGGCAGTTCTCAGGTATGTAATACTGTGATAATAGATTTGTCGTTAGTCCTTAGTCCTGCAGCACGCTCTTCCATTCATATAATGCATACAAGTGAAGGGGGAATAGTCCTTATGGCGAGACAAACCAATGAGACTCACTTCAAACAGATGACCAATTATGAAGGCCTCTGGGTATAGTTGCTCTCCACTGCTTCCTGAGGTATGCGATTATTTATGTAGCTGCAAATACTCCAGGTGTTAACTCCTTATCCCCGACCGGATAACCATCTTGGACAGAGCTCCCCACATTTAGGCATTTGGATTGGGTTACTGAATCATGAATTCAATGGAGCATAACCATTTTTTGGAGCCTCGTGGTCGGGTCAAATATACTTTTATTCTGTGCACATCATACCCTAAAGACCAGAACAGGCAGGAGGGTCAACTTGTCCTGGAGTACCAAAATACAACTAAACTGGACTTTCCTTTAAAACCATAGCTATATCAAGGCAATTATGGTCAATAAGGAAGTGTAGACCAATGTGCGTGCATTCTCTTTGGATATCATTCCTTGCTGATTTGTACAATTCTCATGGCAGAGACTTGAGTCCTGGCTAGTCAACACAAAACCTGCATTTATATAGCGACTTGCACGCTCTCAAGATGTCCCAAAGCACTTTACAAATAAGCACACTGTTCCCACTGTTGTAGGACTTATAGTGGCGAATTTGTGCAAATAGGCTCCTACAAAAATCATCGATAATGGCCAGATAATCTGTTTTGTTGTTGGTTGAGGGATAAATATTGGCCAGAACACCAGCTCTTCAAAATAGTGCCACGGGATCTTTTACCTCGAGGGGACGGATGGGGTCTTAGCATTTTATCTGAATGACAGCACCTCAGACAGTGCAGCACTCCCTCAGTACTGCACTGGGAGTATCAACTTAGATGTGTGTGTTCAAGTCTCTGGCGTGAGGCTTGAACCCACATGAATTAACATGAGTCTGACGGTCATCAACCCAGCCACAGCAAATACCAATCCCAAAAAAAGATCCTTTTTTTAAAAAAAAATACAAAACTTGGAGACATGGTGAGGGAACTTGGGTAAAGGGATACACCACTTAAATTATTACCAGAGCCACATGCAAACTGGCATTGGAACAAAGATTAGCAAAGTCACCGTGTGGCTAAAGGAGTGGTGGGGAAAGCAGGGTTCCTTTTCATAGGACATTATTGGGAAAGAAAGAAGCTGTACCATTGGGATAGGCTGCACCTGAGCCAGGCAAGACCAAGGTGAGAACAGAAAGGATAACAAGGGCTGTAAATAAACTATTAACGGGGGGGGGGGGGGGGGAGGAGAGAAGAAACTGGTAGAAATGACAGGAACTCAACAATAAAATCAGGAAAAAAAAACAAATCAAAGGAAGCAATAGAATACTCAGACACCTCCCCAAACCTTTTCCTCAATTACATGATTCTTCCTGCTCGGTTCTGGGGATTAACTATACTTTGAAATTCCACCCATCCTTCACACAACCCATCTCCAACTCGTCCCTTGGCCTTTTCTCTATATCTATTACAGACGTATCAATTCCCACAACTACCTGATTATGCTTCTTCCCCACTCTGCCCTTATAAGGATTCCATTTCCGTCTTCCAATTACCCTTTCTTTGATGGCACCATTTCCTACACCAGAGTTTCTGAAAGGTCATCCATCTTCGCAGTGCGGTTTCCTCTCAACTGGTCAACAGCACCCAAGGGAGTGTCCATCCAAGTTCCTGTGTCTCTCTTCCAACCTCATACCATCACCGCAATCAGGATCCCTCTTGCTTCTACTTTTACTTTACCAGGGAGACGGTGGCATAGTGGTAATGACACTAGGCCAGTAACCAGAGGCCCAGGTTAATGCTCTGGGGACATGGTTTCAAATGCCACCATGGCAGATAGTGAAATTTGAATTCAATTAATAAATCTGGAATTAAAAAACTAATCTAATGGTAACCATGAACCACTGTAGATTGTTGTAAAAACCCATCTGGTTCACGAATGCCCTTTAGGGAAAGAAATCTGCCATCCTTATCTGGTCTGGCCTATATGTGACCCACAGCAATGTGGTGGACTCTTAAATGCCCTCTGAAATGGACACAGTTCAAGAGCAATTAGGGATGGGCAATAAATGCTGGCTTAGCCAGCAGCACCCACATCCCACGAGCGAATAAAAAAAAAAAACAAGCTTTTTCCACCAACTATAACATAATCCAAGCACATATTCCTCTCCCCATGTTATCTATGCTCTCCCAGTCACTGGCACCTTCCAAGCAGCAGAAAATTTAACATGTGTCTATTCACCCCTTCCCAGACCATCATCCAGTCTAGCAAACACTCTACTTGAGACAGTAATTAATATTCAAAGTAATTCATGACAACGCTACTTCATCGGACACGTCATCAGGATGCGCCGCGATGCGCACATGCGCAGACGGCCTCATGCCCCCTGCGCATGCGCTGCGGTCCGGCTTACCAGGCACATGCTGTATCTGCGCATGTGCCAAAACAGCGCCACCTACCGATCGCGTTGTCAACAATTGCGGTCATTAATATTTCCTCTAATTTGGTACTGAATTTATTGTTCAAGCTGTGGATACGTCCACATCGGGGAGGCCAAATACAGACTGAGTGACCACTTGGCCAAACACCATTGTTGTCTCTGCAAATGTGATCTTGATTTGCTGCACTTGCCACTTTCAATCACCTTTCATTCCCACTCTGTCCCCACCATCTTTGGTCTCATACACTGTCCCAACAAAGTTCAACACAAACATCAGGAGAAGCATCTCACCTTTCCATTTGATACTCTGCTGCTCTTTGGTCTGACTACTGACTGTTGTAACATTGGCTATGTCCTCCATTTTCTCAGCAGCAGATGCTTGAGATGTGGGGTGGGCCTTTTTGGCTTCCAGGGAGAAGGTGGACACCTGAGGTGGAGAACCTTCATGAAAACCTTCTTGCACTTGACAGATATACTGGGTTTCACATGCAGTTTAATTTCAGACTGGTTTTATTTGGAGCTTGTTTCTTTCTCTTTCAATTCTTTTACTTACATTATCTGTCTTCCCCGTCTGATTGATCGTTTGTCATCTATAGCCTATTCACCCTCCTCTGTGACTGGTGTATCAGGTGCTCTCCCCTACACTTTTCTTACACCATTTAGTCTAACCTCACAAAATGCCTTTTATCTTTCAACCTTCAGTTCTAATGAAAAGGCTTGAATCCAAAGTCATAATTCGTCTTTTCTCTTACAGATTTCTACTGTCCTGCTTTTCCAAGAAAGGGGTACACTTGTGCTGAGTGGGCTGTTGCCAAGGTTATGTACAAATACTATTAAGGTACTTTGAACAAACATTACAAGGATTCACAAAGACTAAAAGAATTGTTTTTATTAATACTTTGTAGCTGTTACACAAATAGTGTACAGTTTTATGCAGTGCAGGAATCTTCCAATAATTAAACAAGTCCAAACAGTTGCTTGTATATACTAACCGCTAACACTGGCACATTCCACATTTCACTAAACATTCATTCTTGGGAAAGCTAAAAAATATTGCCCTGGCACTGGAAAACATACAAATTCCATTTCATGGGTCACCACACGTTACAGCATTTAAAAGAAAACAAAAGCAAAAAAACACCTGAAACAAAACCAGATACATCAAAAGCAATGATCAGCCTTGTTGTGTCTGTTCCCAGCTCAGGATCTTGTTAGGCAGTGGAGAAACACAGCTTCAGTGTGAACAGGTCAGGCCCATCTGTTTAAATTTATCAGAAAATTCAAAGGAAAAAAAGATACAGATTCAGCATTAGTAGACAAGGTGGCCATCAAATCTAACTGATGCCCTGTTCTGTAACAAGGCATCTAAGTGTGAATACATTACTGAAGTCTTTAACAGTTACCTAGTTAGAGCATCTAAGATAGTGGGCCAACACAGCAGATTGGCTGGAAACAAGTTCATGCCTGAAATTCCAACACAAATGAGATTTTTGGCTACCTTTTTCCCTACACTCTTAGCTGTCTGGTTTGACAGATATCTTTGCAGCCAAGTATTCAGGCACAGGGCTCATTGCTAAACTGCTAACCACCCCCTCCAGCTGGCTTCTAAAGCATTAACACCAAGACCTCTGATCTATTTTTCCCTCTCCACCACAATCAAGATGCTACAGCCTCTGTGCTGCATCATAACAGAAGAAATAGAAGCAGGAATAGGCCATACAGCCCCTCAAGCCTGCTCTATCATTCAATAAGATCATGGCCTCAACTCCGCTTTCTTGCCTGTTCCCCTTAACCCTCGACTCCTTTTAGTTCAAAATCTGTTTCTCTCAGCCTTGAATATATTCAATGACTCAGCCTCCATAGATCTCTGGGGTGGAGAATTTCAAAGATTTACGACCCTCAGAAGAAATTCCTCCATATCTCAATCTTAAACGGGCAACACCTCATTCTGAAACTATGTCCTATAGTTGTAGATTTCCCGACATGGAAAAATATTCTCTCAGCATGTACCCTGTCAAGCCCCCTCAGAAGCTTGTATGTTTCAATAAGATCAGTTCTCATTCTTCTAAACTCCAATGAATATAGGCCCAGCCTGCACAACCTTTTCTCAAACCCTGAATCCCATGAATCTACCTAGTGACCCTTCTCTGAAATGCAAGTACATCCCTCCTTAAATAAGGAGACCAAAACTCTATGCACCACTCAAGGTGTGGTCTCACCAATGCCCTGTACAGCTGTAGCAAGACTTCCCTACTTTTATACTCCATCCCCTTTGCAATAAATCAAGCTTGTTGAGACTCAGGTTAGTAACCAAGTTGGCTGAGACTTCAAACTCCATCTCTCACTGGCACACTAATGCTAAGTATCAGTGCAGTCTCAGTGCTCTGCCCGAGCCAGGGAGTTTTGATTCTTTATCAGGTTACTCTCCTGAAGACACTGACTAATACACTAGAGTACATTCCATGGGTACCACCAGGCCCTTCAAACACACCCACACCCCAAAATACTACTCGTGACCATTTCCCAAATGCAAGCTTAGATACAGAAAGGAACCAAATTCAGCATTAGTTGAGAATAAAAGAGAAAACATGATTGTACAGCTTTCAAGGACAGTCTGTAATGTATGGTAAATTTCATGGCCTAATCAACTTTGTGAAATTCTACATAAAATTTACAGCATAGAACAGGCCATTTGACCCAACTGACTCATGCTGTTGCACACGAGCTTCTCTCACTCTAACCCCATCAGCATATCATTTCTTTTTTCCCTTGTACCTCCCTAGCTTCCCTTTAAAAATATCTATATTATTCAACTTATTTACTCAAGCAGTAGCAAGTTCCACATTCTAACCATTCGAGTTTCGGCAGGAAGTAGTTTCTCCTGAATTCCCTATTAAATAACTGATATTTATGACCTAGTTTTGGACTCCCCAACAAGTGGAAACATCTTCTCTACATCTACCCTATCAAATCTCTTCATAGTTGTAAAGACTTGGAATGTCACCCCTCAGCCTTCTCTTTGTTGCAGAAAGGAGCCCCAGCCTTTCCTGATAGTTGCAACATCTGAGTTCTGGTATAATTGTTGTAAATCTTTTTTGTGCCTTTTTAGTGCTTCTACTTTTTGTTTGAGCTTAAATACCAATAAACCCTCCCGCTCTCCACTGCCTGCATTCAGTAGATTATCTAAGTCAAGGGGAAAAAAATAGGAAATAGGTTGTTAACCCAATGTTTTGGATGCTATACTTCAACAGATTTTCTAATAAGCAGCGATATGTCTCAAACAATATTTGCAAAGTTCAGAATCCTTTAGGTTAAGTACCACTGTACCAGTGTTACATTTCATTAAAAATAACATACCTGGATTCTTTAGCCTATAGTGATTAAGCATAACCAATGCCTCAAAAGCATCACTCTTCGATTCATATTCCAGGAGGCCGGAAGAACTCTTCTCACCTACAAAATGAGAATTTGGGAGAGGTAACATTAACTATTTCAGCGTGAATTGGTTAGATCTAAACTCCATTTTTGGCAGCTTGTAGGAAGAAAAAAAAAGTATAGCATAAAAAAAAACGCACCCAAACAGGAACCTTCTGATTTTAAAAAAGTTTCTGTAATCCAAACAAATAGTAGCACTCTAAATATACCTCTGCATAAAGCAGCAAATCAGCTAATTATTTAATACTCAGTTATGGGCTCTATGTAAGTGGTCAGCAGCCTTGAAATATCACAACTGAATTCTCTCAAAATTAGGCAATTTCCAAGCTTTAGGGTTAAATTGTGCTTGGAATTCAATTAAAATGAAAAATGAGAGAAAAAGGAAATAATGCTCAACTATCTATGGGAACTGTATGGGTTCTGACTTTGCCTGCCTTTTTATAGGACATAGTCTGACTCCGGATTCCTCCATGACCTCTTTTCTGGTACGCTGGTGACTGTCTGTGCCATTTCATACTTTAGCACCGAACTAGAAAATTTCATGAACTTTGCTTCTAATTTCCACCCCTCCCTTGTCTTCATACGCTCCATCTCAGATTCACCCTTTCCTCGACTTCTCTACCACCATTTATGGGGATAGACAGTCCACCAATGTCTACTATGAGCCACTGACTCCCACAAATAACTTGCTCACACTTCCTCGTTTTTTGTAAGGATTCTATTCTCCCAGTTTCCCAGTCACATCTATTCAGACAATGCCCCCTTCCATACCAGTACTTCCAAAATGTGTGTTATTTCCTCAGCTGAGGATTCCCTTACACTGTGGTTCACAAGGTCTTCAACAGTGTCTGTCCTATTTCCTAGGCTTCCCCATCACACCACCCGCCACTTTCTTCTCTCCCCCCCCCCCCCCCCCCCACTGCACCCCATCTCTCTTGCCGCCCCCCCCCCCCCCCCCCAAGGAGGAGGACAGGGTCACCTTTCACCCAGCAGCCTCCATCATAAAACTACCAAAAACATCTTCCCCTCCCCTTTTAGCAATGCAAAGGGACAGTTTGCTCTGAGACACCCTGGATCACTCTTTCATCACCCATTCCCCTGCTCATGCAAGTGCAAGAAATGCACCTGCAATTTTACCTTCTCCCTTCCCTCCGTTCAGGACCTCAAAAACTCCTTCCAGGTGAAACAATTTACTTGTACTTCCAACTTGGCATACTACTCACGTACTTAGTCACTGCTCACAAATGTGGTCTCCTCTACCTTGGGAAAATGAAACGCAGGTTGGGTGACCACTTTGCTGAACATCTCTGTTCAGTTTGCAAACGTGACTCCAATTCTTTAATTCTCCATCCCACTCTGATCTCTGCCTCGTATCGTTCCAGTGATGCTCAACGCAACTTAGTAGAACAGGATCCATCTTTCTGCTAGGCATTTTACACCCTTCTGGCCTTCACAAAGTTTAATAATTTAATCACCACTCCCATTTTCTCAGACTGCAGGTGCTGGTAATGGGGGATGACTGCACCAGTGCTGCTGGGAATTCAGGTGGTGCTAGCTGGTATTTGGGGCAGAACAGCCAGTGAGATGGTCTAACCCGAGGTCCATCCACTTAGGTATGGAAGCCTTTTCCTCTGCCAGATTTTCCATGCTTCCCTCCACTTCTGCTACAACCACCTTCTACATCCTCTGAACCATTACCACCCCTTTTTGCCTTGGATCATCATCCCTTTTGTTATTTAATCACTCCTACTCTCTACCCTATCACAGACCTTCCTCATTTGTTCTTTCCTCTCTCCCACCCTGCTTAAAAATTAACTTCCTCCAGTTCTGATGAAAGGTTATCAACCCGAAATGCTCATCCTCCCTCCCACATGCACGCGCACACAGGCGATGCCAGACATGGAGCTTTTTCCAGCATTTTCTGTTCTATTACAAGCAGCTAATATGGGCAGCAATTTTAGTTTAAAATGAAGGTTTTCCTTTATCGTAGCACTTACAATGCAGTACTGTGGTGAACACTAATAACCACACAGAAATATAGCATTTGGGAATTTATTCCAGGTTGAGTGTGTCAGGAACAAACATTAACAGAATACTTCAGCAATTGCCACGTCAGTTGTGCCAATTACTTTTCCTTCCTCACATTAGCCAATTTTTCTTCATGGTTAAATAAGTTTCTCCCCCACACAGGAACAACCTCTCCCTTTTATGCTGAGTTAAAAGTGTAGTTATTCCTTTAGGAACATAAATTACGATAAACTAATAGCTGGCCAAGATTTACAAGAGTCATTTTTTGGGAGTGGAGTATCCAGATCAAATCCTAGGCTATGGTGAGTTAAGTGGTCTCAGCTAGTGTAGACAGAAGAGCTTTTAGCCTTAGTGCCTCTGGCTTGAGCAGCGTAGAAATTAAGATTCTGTTGCCAGTGAACTCTTCTGGACAGCACTCGCATGGATGTCAAGAGGGGAAATGAAGATCTGGAGTGATGCCCTCTATAGTCGAGTAGACAGCCAGCATCAGATACACAGACTGAATCAAAGCAAGTGTAATTGCGTTTAGGAGAGAAAGGGTGAATGCTGCTTTTAAAAAGAGGGGATGGGACATGATCTGCTGTTTGCTGCTTTTAAACCTAACAGCAGATCATGTCCCATCCCCTCTTTTTAAAAGCAGCATTCACCCGTTCTGAATTGTCAGCAAAACAGCCTGCAATGTAGGTCTGGTTCTGATCAGTCTCAAACAGTAGTTGGAGGGATGCCACACAGACTTTCTACTACAAACACTGAAGAGCTCTGTGCACGAGATGCCGGTTTGGAGCCTACTGATATTTTAAAAATTTTGAATAGTCTGATTTGACAACCGCTGTTCACCACCAAAATCAAAGCTCACATAAAACAGAGACTGCCCAATGGCTCATTTGTTAAAAAGCATGCCGCTGAGACATAAATCCAAGTTCAATTCCTGGTTTTTGCTGAGTTAGCTAATCTCAGCTGGGATGATAGCAGGACAGTTACAGTGTACCCAAACAAACCTGCTACTGTTCTCCATTCCATAAGACTATCTGGGGAATCCTGATGCAAAGTGCACAGGTGTGGACAACGCTGGGCCGGAAGAGGGGGGCGAGAGAGAGGAGGAATTAGGAGGCAACCATGTAGTGTTATAGCAAGGAAGGCAGGAGCTGCTAACAGTCCATCTTTATTCATAGTTTGTCACCGACAGCATTACTGGAATAAAACTCAAATGTAACCAACAGCACACTTGAAGACAGGTGTATCGACATAGGTGGTTTCAATCCACACCAAACAGCATGAACACCAAGTGACTTGCCGGAGATAGACAGAAAAAACTCGCGCCTTAAACATTCCGTGCCTGCCGAAATGAAGGCGAGAAAAAGCAGATTTATAAGAAAGGTGGTGCTCAACAGAACAGAGAGAGTTTAAAATGCAGAAACATATTTTCAACTCACTGGCTATTACAGAATCTGCTCTGCAATGCGAGCAGGGTTGGTTTCCTTCTTGACCCACCCCTGCAATCTTAACATCCCTCACAATCATTGGCTTGACACAGCCAGACTGCACTCAGTAAACAAACTGCCAGATAGATCTCTGAGATCAGTTAGCAGAGTCCCTCTTCCTCTAAGCACGATCATTATTTCTGATCTAAGACCTTTCATGAGTGAATGAGACAATTCACATAGGTGGCAGATTTACTAGGATGCTGCCTGGTAGGAGAAAATGCAAGTACAAAAGACAGTCTTGAAAAATTGGGCTTTCATCACGAGTTCTAGTCTTTCTAGTGTTTAAAATGACAGGCCAGTGTAGATAGCAGTAATACAAATGCAAAATACTGCAGATACTGGAAATTTGAAATAAAAACAGAATATGCTGGAAATACTCAGCAGTCTGACAGCATCTTTGGAGAGATAAACATTAATTCTGCCAGACCTGCTGAGTATTTCCAGCATTTTAGCATTTTCCAGTAGTAGATGGATCTCGAACAAGAGGCCATAGATAGAACCACAGAAAAATTACGGCACAGGAGACGGCCATTCAACCCATCATGTCCGTGCCGGCCGGAAAAAAATACTAGCCGCCCAATCTATTCCAACCTTCCAGCACTTGGTCTATAGCCTTGCAGGTTACAGCACTTCAGGTGCATGTCCAGGTATCTTTTAAAAGAATTGAGGGTTTCTGCCTTCATCACCGTACCTGACGGTGAATTCCAGATGCCCACCATCCTCTGGGTGAAAAAGTTTTTCCTCATGTCCTTTCTAATCCCTCTACCAATCGTCTTAAATCTGTGCCCATTGGTAATTGATCTCTCCGCTAGGGGAAACAGGTCCTTCCTGTATACTCTATCTAGGCCCCTCATAATTTTGTACACCTCAATTAAGTCACCCACCAGCCTCCTCTGTTCTAAGGAAAACAACCAGGCTTGGAGGGCCGAAGGGCCTGTTCCTGTGCTGTAATTATCTTTGTTCTTTGTTCTAACCAGAGCCTATCCAATCCTTCCTCTGCTGCAACTTTCTAGCCCTGGCAACATTCTTGTAAATCTCCTCTGTACTCTCTCCAGAGCAATTATGTCCTTTCTGTAATGCGGTCACCAGAACTGTATGCAATACTCCAGCTGTGGCCTAACCAGCATTGTATACAGTTCCAGCATTACATCCCTGCTTTTGCATTCTATACCTCGTCCAACAAAGGAAAGCATTCCATATGCCATCTTCACCACTCTATCTACCTGTCGTGCCATCTTCAGGGACCTGTGGACAGGCAATGCAAGGTCTCTCACTTCTTCTACCCCTCTCAATATCCTCCCATTTATTGTGTATTCCTTGCTTTGTTTGCCCTCCCCAAATGCATCACCTCACACTTTTCTGGATTGAATTCCATTTGCCATTTTTGCACCCACTCACTCAAACCATTGATATCGTTCTGGAGTCTACAGCTATCCTCTTCACTTTGTGTCATCAGAAAATTTCCCAATCATGCCTCCCACATTTAAGTCCAAATCATTAATATATACCACAAACAGCAAGGGACCCAACAGAGCCCTGTAGAACACCATTGGAAACCACTTTCCATTCGCAAAAAACTACTGTCGACGACTACCCTTTGTTTCCGGTCACTGAGCCAATTTTGGATCCAACCCACCACATTCCCCTGCATCCCATGGGCTTTCATTTTACTGACCAGTCTGCCATGTGGAAGTTTGTCAAATGCCTTACTAAAATCCATGTGGACTACATCCACATTACTACCTTCATCAATCCTCCTTTGTTACTTCCTCAAAAAACTCAATCAAGTTACTAAGACATGACATGATAAAAGATTAAATATATTAAAAAATATTACAAGAGCTAGAGAAACTTCTTCATACACATTTGCGAGACTGTGAATTTCATTGCCGGAGTCAGTAAATATATAAACATTCATGATTAGACAAGTAATTTTTTTCATGATCTCAACGTCCAGTGAAATTTTACATCGAATTTATAGCACAGAAACAGGCAATTTGGCCCAAATATCCCATGCCAGTGTTTATGCTCTACTCAAGCCTTCTCACTCACTACTTCATCTAACCGTATCAGCATATCCTATTCTTTTATCGCACATGTACTTACCTAGCTGCCCCTAAAATACATCTATGTTATTCACTTCAATTAATCCTTGAGGTAGCATGTTCCACATTCTAACCATTCTCTGGGTATAGAAATCTCTCCCAGTTTCTTTTTTGGATTCATTCATGACTCTTATATTTATGGAGTGTGTTTTGGACAGCCCCACAAGTAGAAACATTTTCTCACATCTATCCCATTAAACCCCCTCAATTTTGAAGATCTCTATTGATTATTCCTCAGCCTTTTCTTTTCTACAGAAAAGCGCCCAGCCTGCTCAGTCTTTCCTGATAATTATAACCTCAATTCTGGGATCATCCTTGTAAATCTTTAGATGAAGGAAAAGGAGCTAAAAGGACATCGCAACAGGATTAGTAAGTATGACTGGGGGAGATGCTCACATATGGGTAAAGGCCAGAAGAAGAGCTAAATACTGCGGTTGCTGGAACTCTGAAATGAGAACAGAAAGTGCTGGAAATACTCAGCAGGTCTGACAGCATGTGTAGAGAGAAACAGAATTAACGTTTCAGGTCTGTGATCCTTCATCAGAACTGGCAAAAGTTAGAAATGTAACAGTCTTTGAGCAAGTGAAAGTGGGGAGTGGGCGGTGGGGCAAGAACAAGAAGGAAGGAAGGATTGTGATATGATGGGGGGTGGCGGAAAGAGATTAAATGACACATCTTATGGAACAGAATGCTAATGGAGTGCTGAATAGTTGTAGCAAAAGACAAAGCATGAATCCAGAGAGGGTGCTGATGGCAGAATAATCAACAGATCTGTACAAAAGCAAAAACAAGAAAAATAAGGTTAAGACTGGCAAGTGGTGAAAAAATAATGGTCAGTCTCTACTCTCTAGACATTAACTCAGGATCATTGAGTCACTGGAGGCATGTGGTCCCTCATCTAATACGAAAGATCATAGTCTCACTGGAGTTGATAAACAGGAAAAGTAGATTTTACTAGTGAATGCTACCAATCCATTCCAAACAGCAACCTACTTGGTGCAAACATTCAGCCTTCCACTGGGAAAGTCAATAGTGTGTATATACTCAATAAAGAGATGGATCTGGTACTGGACTAATTTTTGGATGTGCAGAATCTCCCTATTAATTCATTGCTACCAATGACATGAAGTGTACTCTACTGGCCCCAGTCTAAATGAACTATAATTGAAATGATTGGGCAGTAAATTAAGGATTGGTGTGTGTCCATTTCTGGCCAAGATTGAGAAACCAATATTAGGCTATTTTTACATTCTGAATTGCATCAAGCCGACATGATGCTGCTCAACTCCAAGCCAAAATACGCATGACGTCATATTGACCTCCCAGCCATTAGCTGCCAAAATACAAGTAGTTTTGGAATGAAATTTTAATCTACATAATAGCAGCTATGATTTATTTTGGCAAAATTAACTATCAGCACAAAATAAAGCAATTATATTTTCATCTGGATTAAGCACAGAAATCCAGAGGTTGTTTACAATGTTGCGTTTCTTTGTGGTCACCGGCTGCTTTTATACTTTTTTTTTTGAAGAGGGTTCAAGTGCAGACTCCCAGCTCGTGGATTTCAGTTGCAAACCTGGAGTAAACTTGCTGAATTCACTAACGCCAGCAACACCAATTTTTAAAAACTCACCTCAACGAATACACAAGCTTGCACGGAGTTGCACTGCGTATCAGAAGCCTACATATTACTGTCCCTCACTCCTGCATTAAGCCAATCAAAAAAGGCAGCTATAAAAACACACTGAACTCTTGGTTAAAGTCACTGGCAAACATTCTCGCCAGCAAGAGCAGTCAGTGGGAACCAAGTGCTAGGAGTGTTTTCAACTATGATATATCGCCAAGTATTCAAAATAAAAAGGCATATTGAAATTACACAAAATTGTGACAGGAAACAGAGTATCCAATGCTTTTAGGAATGGGTAGCCGAGCTAATGCCTCCCAAATCCCAGTAAAAAGCTTACACCGCAGACTTCTGTTGATAGCAAACCTACTGCAACTTTACCTGATGCAATCACCAGAAGTAGACACTATTGCGGTCACTACTGGACTAAGTAGATGAAGGACATACATTGACTCCACACTACAAGCAAAATGGCTGCTTGTATGGATATTCCCCAACCATCAGGAAAGGTACTGAAGCCAGAAAGCTGTAGAAAACGCCCAGCAAAATAAATGAGGTTTCTACAGTATTGGAGCTGTAAGCCAGGGATGCAATGCTGCATTCTCAGTATAAATACAAGTCAAACAGTGCAACAACCACACCTAACTATTTCAACACATCTGCACAAAAGGCAAGGCCCAACAATCTGATAAAATAGCTTGAAATGTCAAACGGCCAGCTCACTACAATAAACACCCAGCAATACTATCAAAGCTGTAATTCCCTCGAATTCTGCTGGCATTATAAAACATTTGAAGATTGCTTTTGGTTTTAGAAGTAATTTAAGTTAGTAAACACTGTTGGCAAATAGCCCCTCACCCCATAACAGAATATACATCATAAACTACTTACTACAAAGGAGTAATTCTGCAGTGATCTTAGTTTAGATGAGGTACAAATATTAAGAGCTTTGCTCTTTCATATTTGTTGAACCACTCCAGCAAGATTTCAGCCTTGAAATCACTTCTAGGCATTCATTCTCCATCGACTGGCACTTTTGCCTCAGAGTTAGGTGTAGGTTCAAGTCCCACTCTCAGACTAAAACACATATTTGAGGCAGACACTCCTCTGCAGTACCTAGCGAGGTCTTCTCATTCATTCATTGCAGCTCATGTAATAAAAGGGACAGTCGCAACATGGATATGAAATTGGCTGAGTGACAAGAAACAGTAGTGGTCAATGGATGTTTTTCAGGCTGGAGGAAGGTTTGTAGTAGAGTTCTCCAGGGATCAGTGTTGGGACCCTTGCTTTTCCTGATATATATTCATGACCTAGACCGTGGTGTACAGGGCACAACTTCAAAGTGTGTAGATGATATGAAACTTGGAAGCATTGTGAACTGTGAGGAGGATAGTGAAGAACTTCAAAAAGACATAGACAAGTTGGTGGAATGGGCAGACTGGTGACAGATCAAGTTCAATGCAGAGAAATGTGAAATGATTCAATTTGGTAGGAAGAACATGGAGAGACAATATAGAATAAAAGGTACAATTCTAAAGGGGATGCAGGAGCAGAGGGACCTGGGAGTATATGTGCATAAGTCATTGAAGGTGGCAGGACAGGTTGAGAGAGCAGTTAATAAAGTATACAGTATCCTGGGCTTTATTAATAGGGGCGTAGAGTATAAGAGAAGGAAGTTATGTTGAACTTGTATAAGACACTAGTTCGGCCTCAGCTGGAGTATTGCGTCCAGTTCTGGGCACCGCACTTTAGGAAAGACGTGAGGGCATTGGAGAGAGTACAGAAAAGATTCACGAAAATGGTTCTAAGGATGAAGAACTTCATTAATGAAGATAGATTGGAGAAGTTAGGACTGTTTTCCTTGGAGAAGAGAAGGGCGAGAGGTGATTTGATATAGGTATTCAAAATCATGAGCAGTCTGGACAGAGTAGATAGAGAGAAACTGTTCCCATTTGTGAAAGGATCGAGAATGAGAGGGCACAGATTTCAAGTATTTGATAAGAGAAGCAAAGGTGACATGAGGAAAAACTTTTTCATGCAGCAAGTGGTTAAGGTCTGGAACGCGCTGCCTCAGAATACGGTGGAGGCAGGTTCGACTGAAGCATTCAAACGTGAATTAGACAGTTATATGAAAAGGAAGAATGTGCAGGGTTACGGGGAGAAGGCAGGGGAATGGAACTGAGGGAATTGCTCTTTCAGAGAGCCAGTGCGGACATGATGGGCCAAATGGCCCCCTTCTGCACTGTTAACAATTCTGTGATTCATATTAGGTTAAATGGAGGCCATGTCTGCCCATTCTAGTGGATTAGGTGGACCCCAAGATCGATCAATACTAATTAAGGAAAAACAGTATCTGGTCAGCATTACCAAAAACAGACCAATTATGTAATGCTGCTTATGGGACCTTACTATGCACAAATTATTGCCATACAAGTCTACGTAATGTGACTGTACTTCAAAATGCAGTATGTGAAGAACTTTAAAGGCAACAATGCATTTTAGATCCAATAAAAAATGCTACAAAAAAGTATTAAAGTTATTTCCAGAAATATTATTAAGACATTGAGGTGATCGAGGGCCGGGGCCACACTCTCAGTCCTTCACTTACTATCTTGGCTGTTTCCCTACAGGCAGGGGATTGCCAGTCCCACTGCAGCAATGGCACAGGTCTCTGAGCAAATGAGAAACTCAAACTCTCAGGCAGAAGGAGTTGGAAAATTTGCTTAATTAAAAAAAAACAGGAATTCCTCCAAGTTAGATAGTGGTTCTTGGAATCAGAAATATAGCCAGAAGCACTGAGCTGATTTTCATAAAACTTTTGAATATTTATAGTCTGTAGTGCTCCACTATATTTATAAACCTACTACTGAATTTCCTGTACAATTGCACATCACGAGTCAAGTGATAATTAGACCAGGTAGTGTACATAGAAGTTAGTCCCATTTTAAAGTCATAGAATCTAACTTTATTTTTGTATTCCCAATGTAAATTTCTAAACCCATACTGATAACTGAAACTGGCCATGCTGAACAAACATTGGTCCTGATATTTATGGGAAGGGAGCAGGTGCAGGAGCAACTGTCAGCCGGGAATCCTGGAAATATGGGCAGTGGGGGGGGGGGGGGGGGGGTGCAGTATTTCCTGCCAAATTTAATAGCAGGACCACATTTGAGTTTTTAGTTTAGTTTAGTTTAGAGATACAGCACTGAAACAGGCCCTTCGGCCCACCGAGTCTGTGCCGACCATCAATCACCCACTTATACTAATCCTACACTAATTCCATATCCCTACCACATTCCCACCTGTCCCTCCCATCTACCTATACTAGGGGCAATTTATAATGGCCAATTAACCTATAAACCTGCAAGTCTTTGGCATGTGGGAGGAAACCCACGCAGACGCAGGGAGAACTTGCAAACTCCACACAGGCAGTACCCAGAATTGAACCCGGGTCGCTGGAGCTGTGAGGCTGCAGTGCTAACCACTGCGCCACTGTGCCGCCCCAAAGTTTCTTTCAAAAACACCAGTTTTTCCCCTCATGGCAGCCAGTCAGGTTGTGTGGCTGGCTGATGGGAAAAGGCTGCTGTAAAAGGCCTCAGATGGGAGGGTGGGAGAGAGGAAGGGATCACTGTGTCAGCCTATTATAGTAAACGCAAAATACAGCAGATTCTGGAAATCTGAAATAAAAACAAGAAATGCTGGAATACTCAGCAGGTCTGGCAGCATCTGTGGAGAGAGAAGCAGAGTTAACGTTTCAGGTCAGTGACCCTTCTTCAGAAGGTCATGGAACAAAGGCAAACGTTATGTTAATGGTGTGCTAAAAGTCAAAGCGTTAGTGCAGAGAGGCTATGAATTGACTGTAAAGCTCAAAGCACTCCAAGCACAAACGTTAAAAAATTTTTTTTTTTTTTTTAAAGTGGATAGGCACAGTAGAAACAAACTAACCAAACTAAAAAAGCTAAAATAAAATAACCAAGTAAAAAATAAAAAATAACTAAACATAAAATAGGGGGCTCCCCGTCATGCTCTGAAATTATAGAATTCAATGTTCAATCTGGCAGGCTGTAACATGCCTAATCGGTAACTGAGATGCTGTTCCTCTAGCTTGCGATGTTCTTTATTTGTTTATTTTTTCAGTTTTTTTTTAAGTTTGGTTACTTTGTTTCTACTGTGCCTACCCACTGTTTCTGTTCTTTTAAATCTTTTTAATGTTGTGCTTGGAGCGCTTTGTGCTTTACAGTCAATTCACACCCTCTCTGTACTAACGCTTTGTCTTTCAGCACACTATTAGCATACTGTTTGCCTTTGTTCCATGACCTTCTGGTCAGTTATTCTCTGTGACCTTGTCCTATCAACACCTTCTCTTTTGTTATCTCTTGCCCCACACCCCCCCCCCCACCCCCGGTTTACTTGCTTAAAACCTTCTACATGTCTAATATTTGTCAGCTCTGAAGAAGGGTCACTGACCTGAAATGTTAACTCTGCTCCTCTCTCCACCTGCTGAGTATTTCCAGCATTTCTTGTTTTTATTTCAGCCTATTATAGGTTAGCTTACAGGGCTGGGGCAGGGTGGTGCTGGAAGCACTGCTGGACATGAGCAGTGCTGGAAAAGCAATCATCTGCCAGATCCACACCTCCCTTGAGCCCCCAGGTTACCTGGCCTGCAACTGTTAAATCATCATGGCTGCTAGAATTTAAGGCAAACAGCCCCATTTAAATATTATAATTACTAACTCACCTCTTGAGAGCAGGTTACTTGCCTAACCCTAAACCCACCCCAGTTAAACTGGAAGTAGGCATGTTCACAGTTGGTGGGGACTGGTTTTCCATTTTTAAGGATGTAACCCCCTGCTCCCACTGCCCACCCATTGTCTGCCAGTGGGCACACAACTTGCATTACGATTATGGGTTTTGACCCTTAATAAAGATGTTGACAAAAATGCATGAAGGATTTACAAGAAATGCACACATGATTTTTTTATTAGATATATTTACATAAATTTGTAACTAAACCCCTTCTTGCACATTACTGACCAGAGATTGTGAAAATTACTGAAAGCTGCATTTGTAGAACTAATTTGTAGGTAACAAACATTTTAGAATGTATTACGATACCATGCCCCAAGATCTGTGTAAATGCTGGGAAACACACCCTCCTCCCCATCCCAATGAGAAACTGCCTTGACACCAATTTTCCAGCAGCATGAATCAAGTGGTTTGCAAACAGTAAAATCTTTATTAAAACTCTGATCATCTGTAATCCATCACAACCTACTTGCCCCAAGTAAATACTTCAAAGCTGAAGTTCTACCAAAGGAAAACAGTCTGTAATTAGCAAAAGGAAATTGAAGTTGGGTCCTACCTTGATTTCCTTTTGATCCAGCTGAAGCAGGTTGGAAAATGCCAAAGACCATGAAAGAGAGCACACAAAATTAAACAGGTTTCCCCAGGCACTACTTCACTCCACCCCTAAACAAGAGTGTTCATATAAAACCTACAGCACATAAGCTCTTGCACAGAACTAAATTAAACGGGACCTTTAGTGTCAGATAAGTATGAGGATTAATTCCTACTAACATGACATCAGGTCTTTGCACTTTGAGAAACAAACTTACCAAAATAACAAAATTGTTGGCTTTATTTAGAGATCCTAGTTCTTCAATGCTCACAAGCTAAAATACAGCAGGAAACTGCCCAGAAGTCAAATGGCTGATAGTTTCCTGTGCTGTCCAATGGATGCACTGCAACAAATCTCACCATTGCATCTGCTCCATTAAAGTACATGGGCAGAGTCTTTTGTGGAGCACTGTGCATACATGGAAACCACTTAAGGAAAATCTATAAGGGATTGAGGCAAGTGCAATTTAGTCCCCCTTTAAAAGTATTTCTACAAGTACATTTATTAATTGAAAATTTCAAAAGTCCTTAGAACATAGAACAGTACAGCACAGTACAGGCCCTTCGGCCCACGTTGTTGTGCCGAACCTTTAACCTACTCTAATATCAAACTAACTACCTGCCCTTCATTCTACTATCATCCATGTACCTATCCAAGAGTCGCTTAAATGTCCCTAATGTATCTGCTTCTACTACCACCGCTGGCAGTGCATTCCACGTACCCACCACGCTCTGTGTAAAGAACCTACCTCTGACATCTCCCCGAAACCTTCCTCCAATCACCTTAAAATTATGCTCCCTGGTGATAGCCCTTTCCACCCTGGGAAAAAGTCTCTGGCTATCCACTCTATCTAAGCCTCTCATCATCTTGTACCCCTCTATCAAGTCACCTCTCATCCTTCTTCACTCCCATGAGAAAAGCCCTAGCACCCTCAACCTTTCTTCGTAAGATGTGCCCTCCAGTCCAGGCAGCATCCTGGTAAATCTCCTCTGCACCCTCTCTAAAGCTTCCACATCCTTCCTATAATGAGGCGACCAGAACTGAACACAATATTCCAAGTGTGGTCTAACCAGGGCTTTACAGAGCAGCAGCATAACCTCGCGGCTCTTAAACTCAATCCCCCTGTTAATGAAAGCCAACACACCATACGCCTTCTTAACAACCCTATCAACTTGGGTGGCAACTTTGAGTGATCTATGGACATGGACCCCAAGATCCCTCTGTTCCTCCACACTACCAAGAATCCTGTCTTTAGAGATCCACTCAATTACAATGTGAAAGTATTTCTCCCTCCAGGTTCAAGTAACAAGAGTAATAAGACTGGAAAACATCAGTCTCCAAGATTCGTTCTGAGACGACAGCTATTTTTTAGAAGCCACTAAGTACACTAATGCATGAAGTATCCCAGTCAGCCCCAACAGAAAGACAGCAAGATATCTCCTAGATAATAGAATATTGCTTACATGACTAAAATGCTATCACCATCTTATATAGCAGATTGGTACCTTTTCCTATGAAAGGGGTAAAAATGCTCCAGTGTTGCACCAATGTTTTTAATCCATCACAAATTAATTCTCATCAATGTACCAACATAGCAAACAAGTCGGGGATGACAAAAGTTAAACTTGTTCCATTATTAGAACACTAAATGCATTGTGAAAATGTCATACACCCATCATTCCTCTTATTTTGAAATCAGTGATATTAAAATTAATCCGAGCTATGGAAAATAATTAGAACAAGTGACTTACTTTTTCCACTGAAAAATATAATACTTTTAGGCCTCTTCACATTAACTTTGTCAGATATCTGGAAATAAAGAGAAAATTTACCAGCCTGATCTCTGCTGGACATTCATGTGATATATAAACATAAACAGGGAAAATCGGACGTATAGAGCAATCAAAAACCAAATACAAAGCCAAAATAAAACAGCACTCCAGTCTCCTGATCTACTCAGTAGAGGTACCACTTTTTTACAACAGTCACTCTTGTACTCCAAATACTCTCCTGGAGCAATTGACCCATTTTAGGGTGCAAGAGGGGAAGGGAAAGATCCATCTCCCAACAGCTCATACATTGCAGAAGTATGAACGCAAGTTCCACCAAATTGGAAAGCCAGGGGATCAAAAACAGATAAGACTCTGTCAGAAGGATGTGGCCCTGGGAGTCTACAACATATGACTCCATATTCTATTAAATCTCCGGCTGATAACTATCACCAGTCTCCATGTTGATCACTAAGAGGATGTTCTGAGGGAAGCAAAGGCACAGAATGTACTCTGGGCCTATTTTCCGACATTAAAGGGCACACACTAAAAAGTCTTGGATCTGAATACTATTGGATGTTCATTACGATGTAAAAATAATCCTCCCTCCTAGTTCAAACAATGAATCAAAGTGCAATGAGACTGAAAATTCTTTCTCCAAAATTAGTTTTGCAATAATAGCTATTTTAGCAGCCAATAAGCACAACGATATTTGAAGTACACCATGAAAAAATCTAGGTTTGTGAATCTTTAGAATTCTCTACCCCAGAGGACTGTGACAGCTCAGTCAGAGTATGTTAAAGACTGAGTTCGATCGATTTTTGGGTACTAAGGGAATCAAGCAATAGAGATAGGACTGGAAAGTGGAGCTGACGTACAAGATCAGCCATGATTGTATTAAATGGCAGATCAGGTTCGAAGGGTCCCGTGGCCTACTCCTGCTCCTATTTCTTGTGTTCTTATGCCACAGAAGGTAGCACAATGGCTCAGTGCATTGGTGCACCAGGGCAGGAGCTGGAAATTTTCAATCGTGTGCTACTTGGAGTCAGTAGATTTGAGAAAAAGATATTGCTAACTGCCTGCTGCCTCCACAAGGCAACAGAGATATCTCAGAAAAAATATATTAAATACAAACCTGTTCGAATATCTCATCTGTAGTGGCTGGAGGAGCACTGAAGAAATGCAGCATGTTGTTGGGCTTCTGGATTCGATTTTTGGCAGCTTGTTTCATATTTGTGAACCGGTTGTTTCGGTTAGTCGAGTAATCCTTGAAACTACAAGAGCCATCCTCTAACTCAAATGACTGGCCAGGAACTATAACCTTCTGTTTCGATACACTGCAGGGAGCGGGGAAACAAACCTCAGCAATACATTCACAAACACCAGGCAAAATTACTGGATCCAAGAACCAATGACAGCACAGTTCTCTTACCACACATTTATATGCTGGTCAAACAGAAAGTTTTCGGTGTTTAGGCATGTGAGGGCTCGGTCAACTGCAAATCCATCCCCCATCTCCACCATTGCAGCTCCAGGTTTGCTTTTTAAGAATTTAACCTACAGATACAGATTTATAATCCTTAATGCACAGTAGAAATTTTTTTTGGGAAAAAAAAAAGAGGCCTAGAACTGGAACTCTGGTCAACGTCCCCTCTTAATTTTTTTTTCTGTTGTGCACAGCTTATTCATTTAAATGCACAATACCTTTAAATTTTTTTGTGCGGCCACGCATGCCCAGTACCTTAAAGGGATGACTTGTGCTTAGTAACTTGCGGGTTGCTACACAGCCATGCAGCTTAGAGGGAACATTGTTGGTGGTACAGTGATGCCATTTGCTACACACCTTGGGAGGGGAAAAAAAAACCTACAATTCTTACAGTATAAATTTGTTGCTGTCCCTTACATTGGTATTCTTGCGAAGTGTCCTGATGAGTGCAAGACGAGAAGCTTCGACAAAATGTGTGTTTTCAGCAATACTCAAGTTCTGTACTACCAAATTTAGCTTATATAATTTATGGTAATTTTCTGCATTTGTGGCTTGAGATGTCACAGCAGTTCAACAAAAATTTAAGACTCATTTTAAAGCCTCAAAATAAACTAAAAATAGTGGGGGGGGGGGGGGGGGGAAGAGAGAAGGTGAGGGAGAAGGACTGTAAACTCCAGAACCAACAACAATTTCAGAATTTTTAAAAACCATACATCAAGTTCAGTGCAACGTACCTTGTGCACATTACCATAAAGACAGAAGACATTGAACACTTTGTCTGGGTTCATCCTCTTAGCATCTAGCCCATAAACAATCAGTACTGGACTATCAGCCAAAGGACCATAATCGGCATGTGGCAGTGGTGGCGGAGGTGGCGGTAGTGAAGCACCATACGGAGGTGTGTAGCGCCGTGAAGGTGGACCCCTACGAGGACCTCCCACTGAAGGTGGCTGTGGTGGAGGACCCATTCCCCTGCCTTCATAATGATGTTGTGGTTCATAGTCGTCATCATCTTCATAAAAGCCATGGTATGCTGAAGGAGGGTAGCCATGACCTGACCAAAGCAAAACAAAAGCATGGTCAGAAACACTACTGAAGAAAGCAAAAAACAAAAGGCCAACTTAGGATAAAAACTGAGGTCATGTTCCCTTTGGCCGGTTCTTTGGGACCACATGGTTACTGCTGTGCTTCAAGCTTGGGTCAGTGGCAGTAATTGCGCCTCAGTCAGGCAGTCATGGGTTCATGCCCCACTCCAGGTCTCGAGTACGTAAGCTATACCATTTAGTACTGAGGAAGTGCTACAGTGTCAGGAGATGCTTACATCAAACACATGCAGGTAGAAGTAAAAGATCCCATGGCACTTTTAAACAAGAGCAGGGCGCTCTCATCCAATTAAATGATCATTGATCCTGCTATCTGTGGGACCTTACCGAGCGTACACTGGCTGCCTAGTTTGTCTACATAACAATGCCTGTACTTTAAAGGCAATTCATTGGCTGCAAAGTGTTTTCGGTGATTGAAAGACATGCTATAAAAATGCACACACTTTCTTCTGCATCTGAGCTCCAACTGACCATCTGTACCCTAGGCTGATCCCTAAAACATTTGCTTAGCTACACCAATCTGATCGGAGATCACAATCCAAAACAGAAGATAACCATTATGATCCCACACCAAAAAATGAACATTGAGGTTGAAATAACTAACCATTTAAAAGTTGTAAGTGAAGACTTGAACCAACTTCAAATGTTTTAAAATGGAATTCTAACTGAAGTTTTAACCAAGTTGAAGGCCCGACCTGATTAAGCTCTAGGCTCTGTACAACCCCGGCGACAAAATTTTCTGAGGGATTGCACAGTTGAGAGATAAGAGTCAATCTTCCACAAATCAACACTGATATCCAATTGTTTAAAAAGATTTCAATGCAATATAATGGAAAATTAAGAAAATTTAGCACAAGGGAGTTAGTAATCTTTTAACATACAATTTTTGTGAGGCATCAAGTAGAGACCAAGCACTTCAGCTGAGACACAGCCACTCATGCACATAAGGGGAGATGGTGACGTGGTGGTAATGTCACTGGACTAGTAACCCAGAGACCCAGGCTAGTGCTGAGGACATGGGTTCGAATCCCACCGCTGCAGATGGTGAAATTTGAATTCAATTAATAAATCTGGAATTAAAAGGTTAGTCTAATGGTGGCCATAAAATCACGCTTGATTGTTGTAAAAACCCATCTGCTTCACTAATGTCCTTTAGGGAGGGAAATCTGCCATCATTGCCTAGTTTGGCCTACACGTGACTCCAGACCCACAGTAATATGGTTGACTCTTAAATGCCCTCTGAAATGGCCTAACAAGCCACTCAGTTTCTCAAGGACAATTAGGGATGGGCAATAAATGCTGGCCTAGCCAGCAACGCCACATCCCACAAACAAATCAAAAAAATCACACAGCAAGCAGAAAATATACTGTAAGAGATAACCCACTACACTTCAAGGTTTATTATATCACTTTAAAGAAAAGTACCTTGTGACTACAGGAAAGAAAAAAATCTCAATAGGATACATCAATTGCCAGTAGTTAGCAGTGCATTTATTGTGCCAATGAAGTCAAATTGGATTTTTTTTTTGCTTTTTCAGGGGGAGAGATAAAGGGAAGCAATAAGGCAAGAAAGGACCAGTCAGTTTTTTTTATCTTCCTTTGAAATAGCTCTTCCTTTCTACAATGGCTCAAGGATTTTCTCCAACAATCAGATAAGTGATATACACCACACACTTGATCCCTGCTGTGATGAGATAGCCACTCCCTGACACCCCGCCCTGCCCCCCCACCCCCCCAACCCAACCATGGAAACTGGCCTTACATTACATGGTCCAGTACGACATGAGCAGGTCACTAATGAGGCTATGCCACAAATTTTTCTCCTGCAAATATTCTGCCAAGTCATCTGAACAGCTAACACCCAGAGCACTAAAAATGGGAAATTCCACTCAATGTTAACTTTATTAGGATATACAAATCATTCAGACAATGAACAATTTCAGAGCATTGTGGGCTTCAGATTGAAAAGAGAGGTGGAGAGTTTTATAATGATTGCACAAGTTTAAAAATGTTTTATTTGGAACTGAGCTATTGATATATTATTCCATGCAGTGGTAGGGCGGTGTGTGAGATCTCATCCAGTGAGGTTAGCAAGCCTACCCACACTTGGCAATGAAACAAACTAGCACATCATTCCTCACCCACTCCCCCATTTGCTATAACACAAGAGACAGGCAAGAAATGATCCAAGGATGTCATTTTAATTGTGACTTTATTCTGAAAAGAAATTTATTCCTTTCCCAGCGAGGTCAGGAAAAATTAGAATGTATGTCTGAGACTCAAGTCTGTGAAGTCTCTGGACTAGAATCTGAAGCTCCATCATGAGTGCTGGGTATGCACTTTTTTTTAAAATTCAAAATGGAAAAAAGAGATTGAATGAGTGCATTACACTCGAATTGGAGCAAAGGGATAGAACACTCCATTCTGAAAGTGGAATTTTTCTCATGCACTAATACTCACCAAAGCTAGATGGAGCATCGCCAAGTAAAGCAGGCAATCTCGAACGCTTGTTTGAAGGCTCTGGAATAGAAATAGAAGAAATCTAACAAACAAATCACATCTGGCATGAATAAAGTATTAAAAATTGTTACGCATGAAGTTCCACTTTCAGAACCAGATTAAGTAACTTTCCCCAAGTACGTAATACTGAACAGTCATTAGAAGTCAATTTAAAAAGGATATACAAGACCATAGTTTGCACAAAGGAAGACAGAACTAATACATAAATGAGTCTACTTACAGCAGTGCTAGGGCACAAGGTCCAAGCGAACATTATCTTACCACTTTTATGCCTCAACAGCAACAAATGGCAGTTTGAAAGATGGTTCTCCATCAAACATACGGTTGCAAGCAGATTCGACACAGGCTTGAAACTTCAACCCTGCATCATACATTTTACAGTAAATGAACACCATAGAAACAAAGATTGCAATTAGAATCTCTACACATCATAGTTCTTTATTTGCACTTTAAAGCTTACAGCACACAGATGAAATTACAGAAGAAACACATTTTTAACAGTGAAAGACTGCAGGTCAGAGTGTGTGAGAAGTGACTTAAGAAAAGCTGCTCTTCTGTGTTTGAGCCCTCAAGCAGCAGCATTCCCAACACGCTGTGGGTTCATTTGCAAGTTTGTGTATACATTTTCTGCAATGGTGTCCATTGTATAAAAAGTGAGCAGTGTCTACATATTTTCTTTTAAATTAACTAATGACAATGGTTTATGCTAATGTAAATACTCTCATGCACTAGACAGCTGACACTGTGGGCCATGTTTTAGAACAGGTTCCAGAGAGTTTAATAGAATTTGAATTTGATCCATACATGATAATGTATCTGTGTTGCTAGTTGACTTTTTTTTTTAAAAAGATAGTGTATCATGAACAAGTCCAATATTTTCCACTTTTATAATGATTAAACTTGGCCAGTGACTTAAATAAATCATTGAATTCAAGTTCAGCCAAACCAAAACAACAAGATCAGTGTTTTGGGAAGGTTTCAAATGAGTGAGCTGATTCCACAGGGTCAATGTCATGTCTGTACTTAGTTTATTTTAGTTGGGACAGTTGCAAATGGCATGACATTTAAGCTTCTACCACCCCCCAACTTTCCCCGTTGGGGAGCAAGAAGAATATTGGCCAGATGTCTTACTCTCCACTGCTTTCCCGAAACATCTGCTTGAAATGCGCGAATGTTGGGAGAGGACAATTTGAGGCTTGGCTGTGATGTCCATGCAGTTGCATAGCCTGATGACATTCAGAGTAGCCTTCAAGGCTCACTCATGAATAGCTAGTTGGGCAAGATACCCAAGTACACTCCAAAGTGTACCTCAGGCTAATACAGAAGTGGGAAACAAGACTGGAAGAACATATGCCTCACTGAACAAGACTTACCAAAGTTTTATGTTGCAAACAAGGGAACCTGGCCTACAAGGGGGAAACTAAGAATTTTCTGAAGTTATTACAGATGAGTCACTACCCCCATTGTCCAAATATCACATGTAAAGATAAATGAGGTAAAATATTAAAATAACAAACCTCGAAACCAACATTCCCATAAGGGCAAGTTATTAAAATGGGTTTAGCATTTCTTCACATCGGTCTATACTCTGCTGCTCCCCAACCTCCACTACCACTTTAGGTGACTTACAGGGGGACAACACATTTGTTCAGTGGAGCCATTCCACAGTAGTACTCAGCACCATCAAGGTTCAAGCATATTCCTGTCAAGACAGTTCTATATTGGACATACACCAAAACTGTTTGGTTGAACTATGGAATTCAGCTCAGCTCATGGTCACTGTGCAAATTTGTCTGGACAGTTTAAAAGAGGTTATATAATCTTAAAGCATCTCAAGGCAGAAACTGTTCGGAGCCAAATTGGGGATTACCAATGCACACTTAAAAATCGCTAACCGGTTGCTATTTCGGAAATGGAATCTAGAGTAGTTGACACATGACATATACAGATTCCAAGTGCCATTTCTTGAGGTTCTGCCTCTCAGTTTGGTCTTGCAGGACACTTTTGAAAATTATATAGCCCGTTTAAAACAGTAGCAGCTAAATGCTTGAAAAAGAAATCCCTCAAAGAAATGCAGAGATAAATGATCTTGGAGATTAACCGCGGTGTTGCTTATGTATCAGAACAACTCACTACGTGCAAATGCCACCAGAAAAAGAGAAAAATCCAGGTTTGTGAGAAAAAGTTCACCCCAGCCCATATGTGACCATGGTATAAATGAACATGCACGATTTAAAATCACGGTGATTGAATTATGAGCCACGGTACTCATGGAACAGTACAGTTTAGTGAAAATCTGGTAAAGCATTGAGGTGGCAGTCACCGTTCAAGGCATGTAGAATTGGAGAGAGCTGCAACGTAAAACCCACTAGTGACACTGTGAAATGAAGTGCATCTACTTCTATGGGAACACCACGTCCCCTTGTTTCTCTTCTGCACTGTTACCTTGGGATGCACAATACACATGCAGACTGAAGGGTTACCATTTCCTGAATCTGAGCTACATATAGGTTTGCTGAAATTAGGTCTAAATAGGAAAGTCAAAGTCCTTATAAATGTACTGCATTTCTCAAGAGCTTAGATTTGGAAAGGTTAACTTTGAGATTGCCTTTATGTCAGCCACGTCAAAAAGTCACTATTATTCTTTATATAGATGAGGCTTCTCAACAAAATACTGGTGGCCTCGAAACATTACAAGATCCATGCATTACTCTCCCATTCCTCCCTGCAAAACAAAAAAACTTCTTGCAAATTATCACTCGCAAAGCAACTTGGCTCCACTAGCATCAACGATCTTCCCAGTGCCCTACCTTGGAGACCTTTCTATGAGTCAACAAAGTGACAGAAGAAAAGATTACAAGAAAACTTCCAGATCATTCCTCACCATATATTTCAGAAAACATCCAAAATGGGCGCTCAGAAGCTTTCCCTATTCCTTAGCACAGAGATACTAAACAGTAGCAACTCCCACTATTGCTCTGACTACATTAATTCAACTCAGCAAAGAGCAAGGACCAAATCCTGGATCTTCTCGGTCAGTGGAGAGTTGCTGCTGAGACAATGGGAGAATCTGGGCTATGCAAACATTACTATGGAGGCAATTCACTCTTCCATCATCCCCAACACTATTCTCTTTCCCCTGGCACCATGCCATGTGAGCCCAGAAGATGCAAAACCTGCCCACTGATCAGGACCCCAAACACTCCTGCTGGTGTAACAGCAATTTACATGTACTTCCTCCAACTCAGTATACTACTCTACATCGGGGGAAACTAGGTTTGGATTAGGTGAGCACTTGAACAACCCTGCTCTGTCCGCAAGTGCAACCAAACTTCCTGTCTTTTGCTATTTCAATTTACCACCCCACTTGTTCATGACCATCTCTATTCCATAGAAAGGTTACGCCACAGCATTCAGCCCATCGTGTCTGTGCCGGCTGAAAAAATTAACTGCCCAATCTAATCCTACCTTCCAGCACCTGGTCTGTAGCTTTGCAGGTTACAGCACTTCAGGTGCACGTTCAGGTACCTTTTAAATAAGTTGAGGGTTTCTGCCTCCACCACCAATCTGGGCAGTGAATTCCAGACACCCACCACCTCTGGGTGAAGTATTTCCTCAAATTCCCTCTAATCCTTCTACCATCACCTTAAATCTGTGCCCCCAGTAATTGACCTCTCCACTAGAAGAAACAGGACCTTCCTATCTACTCTATCTAGGACCCTCATAATTTGTACACCTCAATTAAGTCACCCCTCAGCCTCCTCTGTTCTAAAGCAACAAACCTAGCCTATCCAATCTTTCCTCATAGCTGCAATTTTCAAGACCTGGCAACATTCTTCTAAAACTGTTTCAATGAAAGTCAGTACAAGCTCAAGGAACAGCACTATCTTTATATAGGCACCTTCTGCTGGCTTAATACTGATGACCAACTTGAGCCCATAAAAGCTGCAACAGATGCTGGCAATGTGGGATGGTGCATCAGGATTGATACGGGGGTAGGGGAGTCTCTAAACAGGTCAATGCTTGGGCCAGGAACCATTGGAACAGTGTTGGCAGGGTCTGCATCCTTGGTGTCAACCTTTTTCTCCCATATCCCCACACACCGACCAGGACCCTGAACAGCCAGTCTGCTCTGCTTTGCCACCATTCCATGCACCTACCTCCCCATCCCTTTTAGCTGTTCTCACTATCCCATTTTTGATTTGATTTCTCATTCTGCCTCCCATTGTCTCATGCTTATACCACTTGACATTTAACTACCATTTGCCACTTTGTGCAATTTCTTTTCCTACGCGTGCAGCCTCATTGTCTCCTCTTTAAATCTAATTCTCGAAGTGAAAAGTTGAAAAATTAAAGTTGCTTGGACTCTCTGCAGATGCTTGCTGTTAAGATTTTTTTGTGCTAATTAAATGGGTGTTGCAGCACTATTTTACACACATTTCAGATAGCACATGCAAGTGTCTACAAATCAGTTTAATGATTTCCAGCAAAATAGCCAGCTGTTGTAGTAATGGCTGAATCGTTGTTTAATGCACCCTGCTTTCCCATGGGCATTTAAATAGGGCTTCCAAACTGCAGTTCCCAAACTACATTGCATAAAGTGTGACATGCTACCCCATGCACCATACAAAGTGTACAGAAAATTTAAATCCAGAAAGGAAAAAGGGAAGCCAGGGTTTAGAAAAAGCTCCACTGTTCAATTTTTTTAAATGTTTAATTCCCCTTGAGCTCTCCTCACGTACCCTTAGCACTGACTGTACCTGCTCACGGATGATATCAGAATGACTTCTCCTGCAGAAATGACTGGCTCTCTGGCTGTAGAATGGTCTGCCCAGTGGAAGGAACTGGTATCCTTCATAGATTCTGTATGATTGGAGTATTGAGTGGAAGATAGAATGCCGAGTTTCAGTGCACGCCAGGAAGAGCAAGAAAGTGTCACTTTTTTTTTTGAAGCTAATGGGGAGAAAAGGCTTTGTAGATGAATAATTTCAGTGTCTTCACCTTGTTAGAGGTTGATAAGCAAGGTTGTAATGTAAAACAGGGCATATTTGAGGTGAATTATTCAGGTATTTCATGGTCTCAACAGCTTGACGAGCATCCTCATTGTGTTTTCTTGTGAGTACAGTGTTGATCACATGGATTATCCCTCTCACCCTTTCCTTTTGCACAGTACTAGCTACATGACAACTTGTGCGTGCAGTCCACGTCCAGCGATGGTAACCTTCATCATTATAAGTGTATATACAAGTGAGCATCTTGTGTTGTAGTCAGTGAATAGAGGCTGTTGAGAAAAAGCTGAAGGCTCGCTGTACGAAAAGGATAAGCTTCCAGCAACCTTCGATTTTTTGTTAGCACACTGGGAATGGCTGGCTCGTTAAAAAAAATTCAAGATTCTGCATAAAAATCAATGTAAACAAACCAGAAACCATACTAGAATCTCAATTCCAATTGCCATTAAGTTTTCAGGAAAGGAATACAGGATTTACAATGCTAAAAGGGATACTACTGCCATGCCACAAACATCTACCACCTTAGTTTGTAGCAACCAATTGAAACTAATATCAAACAGAACACAATAGCTGTTTAATTCCCATTTATCAGTCTTCCCAATCTCTAGATTGCCGGAATTGCTGGCAGATTCAAATTAAAGAGCAGTGTAAACAAGGTGATCCAACCCTAGAGCACGTGGCACAACCCTTTCTGTGCAGACATGTTCAACGTTCCTACAGCATTAATGCAATGATTTTGTTCACTGAGTCAGTCTAGACAAGCAGCTTTTTAAAAAATTGAATTAAACACCCCTGTATAATCAGTACTATTGCAGGCACATGGAGGGAAGGAGAGCAAGAAGTGAGGGGAAAAAGTGAGAAACTGAACTTCCTCATTGACTTCCTCAGACAAAATCTCAAAATTAAAAGATGCTTCTGATACCTCCTCAACTTGTGCATAGTAAAAAACAGACATGAAAATAGCATCATACATAAATTTGTAGATTATATTTTTAGTGTAAGATTCTTGAAAATGGCAGTCTATGGGTTGTGTGAATACAGTAACAATATTGCAAACGTGTGCAGAGTATTTGCACTCTGAACAGCAATGAGGTGAAAGTTACTGTTTGGACAAATTTTGAACAAGAAACTGGAACTCATGAGGAAATCGCTGCTCAGATCTGGCAAAAAGAAGCATTTGAAGAACTGAGGTGACATCATTCACAGACCCACAAAATGAACTCCCACTCTTCACAGTACAAGTGAATTGTTAGGAACAGAAAGTAGCCAGGTTGCTAGTCACTAAATACCTCTACATACAACAACTTCATTGAGGTGAGTTAGATATTTTAGGATTGTTTTATTTTGTAACAATCAAACGCAGATGACTCAGAAGCTTATTAATTAGTCTCAGAATAGCATATTTGTCAGTGATCCTTTAAAGCAGCAAGTCTGACTGGTCCTGTGGAAATCACAAATGCAAAAGAAATATCATACCAAGAGGTTCATATCCGTTCTGATGAAAGGTCACTGACCTGAAACGTTAACTTTGCTTCTCTCCACAGATGCTGCCAGACCTGCTGAGTATTTCCAGCACTTTTTGGTTTTATTTCAGATTTCCAGCATCTGCAGTATTTAACATACCAGGAAGTGCTGGCTAATATTTTAGGATTGTAATTAGCTATCCAATATCTTTCCAATAGAAAATATGTAGGGAGTGATTACAAGGCAGGTATCTGATTGACATAACCAGAACAAACCACAGATCATTGAATTTATAAGTCTTGAAATCAGCATTTAATGTCAAACTTCATTTCATGGCTGTGAGCTTTTTTTTTTAAAAACAGCAAACAGCAAGGTTAATAGCCAGTGCAATGTGTTGATGCCTAAATTTGTAACTGCATCAGTTAACCAGTAGATAAGAACAAAAGGGAAAATGTATTAGAGATACTTTGTAATGCATTCCAATAATGAAAATGTTTCGGTTTTCAACAGTTCACAGCTTCATCACATTGATTTGTTCAAAAATTCACAATGATCACAAGGATGAGCCCAGTGAGGTGCATTAGTAAACAAGTACTAGCACTACAGGAGACAAATTGTTGCAGAACTTAAACCAAACAAACAGGTTCGGTGGTTAGCCTGAACCCATTTTACCACCATCCTACCCTCCAATCGCAGCAGTCTGACTGCAATCCTGTCACTAGGGTTTCAGTTGAACACAATAGCAAGTGTGAAATGTTTGTATAATCCCACTTTAACTGTGGAAAAACACCCACTACAATTCTGCCCTGTCAAACTTGGGTTGCATCTACTGAACATTTTGAGCTACACATTAGTGTGACGTATTGGTGGTTACAAGCCTGTCACTTGTGACAGTATTGACTAGCGGGACATGAGGCTATGAATTAAGTGTCATGCAACAAACCTATTGGTATGATATTAAAGTATATTGGTTTGACTACAACTGGTACATCAGCACCCATGAATGATCCCCAGTGACAACACCCAAGGAAGCAAACAATGCTGTGTAGTTACATATGGTTCATTGCTGGGTAGGCCACTTCAAATGCTATACAAGTCGTTTAAAATGCATATCAGTGCAACTTCATTAATTTCACTTGCAAAATTATTTATAGTTATGTGTAGCTGGAGATTGCTGTGAACATATGGAGATTCAAGTATGCTTATACGTGGTTAAAAATTTGAAAAGAGACAAACTGTATTTGTGTAGGCGTCCTAGTGCTTGAATGACTGCTATATTTATCACCTTGCTCACACCAATCCTAAACTATGAAACCCAAATGTGGCAGGATTGGGTAACCCCATTCCCAATAAAGAACAGACCACTATTACTCTTTAAACCAGGGTGCTGGAAGCTTAGCTGAGAGACCTTTGACCTCCACCACTATCAATGACTTTAGGGCACAGGTTGAAAAATCTTTGCCCTAGGCAGTGCTAATTAAATATTAAACTTCAGATTAGGGGCACGAAAAGTTATGATAAATGTGCATGTGGAACAAAGATACAGCCTTACTTACTTCTAATACCAAACAAGCATAACTAAACAGTATGAATCTAAATTATTGTATTCTATTCCAGGACTAAAAGAAATAAGTTAACGGGTTACTTCTGATGTCTTAGCAGTAAGAATTACGAGGAAAGGCAAAACAAATTAAGACTGTACTCCCTGGAATATAGACAGTTAAGGGGTGGTTAGATCGCAGTTTTCAAGATACATGGGGAATAGATAGGGTAGATACAGCATTACTACCCCTAGCAAAACTGGAGTCAATGGGAATCAGGGGAAAACTCTCTGCTGGTTGGAGTCATACCTAGCACAAAGGAAGATGGTTGTGGTTGCTGGAGGTCAATAATTTCAGTCCCAGGACACCACTGCAGGAGTTCCTCAGGGTAGTGTCCTAGGCCCGATCATCTTGAGCTGTTTCAACAATGACCTTCCCTCCATCATAATTTCAGAAGTGGGGATGTTCACTGATGACTGCACAACGTTCAACAACATTTGCGACTCCTCAGATAATGAAGCAGCCCGTGTCCAGACGCAGCAAGACCTGGACAAAATTCAGGCTTGGGCTGATAAGTGGCAAGTAATATTCATGCCACACAAGTGCCAGGCAATGACCATCTCCAACAAGAGAGGATACAGAGAGATTTACAAGGATGTCACCAGGACTGAAAAAAAGCAGCTGTGAGGAAAGATTGGATAGGCTGGGGTTGTTCTCCTTGGAACAAAGGCTGAGGGGAGATCTGATTGAAATGTACAAAATTTTGAGGGGTCTGGATAGAGTGGAGGTGAAGGTCTATGCACCTTAGCAGAGAGGTCAGCGACTAGAGGGCATAGATTTAAAGTGATTGCCAGAAAAATTAGAGGTGAGATGAGGAAAAACTCTCACCCAGAGGGTGGTGGGGGTCTGGAACTCACTGCCTGAAAGGGTAGTTGAGGCAGAAACCTTCAACTCATTCAAAAAAAAGTCTGGATATGCACCTCAAGTGCCATAATCTGCAGGACTATGGACCAAATGCTGGGAGGTGGGATTAGAATAGATGGGATTGTTTTTCGGCCGGCACAGACACAATGGGCCAAGTGGCCTCTTTCTGTGCCTTCAACTTTCTATGATTTTAAGAGAGAATCTAACCATCTCCCCTTAATGTTCAATGGCATTACCATCTCTGAATCTCCCACTAACAAGATCCTGGGCTTTACCATTGATCAGAAACTGAACTGGACCAGCCACAAATACTGTGGCTACAAGAGCAGGTCAGAGGCTAGGAATCCTGCGGTGAGTAACAACTCCTGACTTTCCCAATGCTTGTCCACCATGTACAAGGCACAAATCAGGAGTGTGATGGAATACTTGCCTGGATAGGTGCAGCTCCAACACTACTCAAGAAGCTCGACACCATCCAGGACAAAGCAGCCCACTTGATTGGCACCCCATCTACCACCTTCAACATTCACTCCCTCCATCACCGACGCAGCAGTGTGCATCATCTACAGGATGCACTGCAGCAACTCACCACTGCTCCTTCGCCAGCATCTTCCAAACCACTACCTAGAAGGACAAGGGCTGCAGACGCATGGGAACACCACCACCTGCAAGTTCCCCTCCGAGCCACACAGCATTCTGACTTGGAATCATATCGCCGTTCCTTTACGATCACTGGGTCAAAATTCTGGAACTCCCTTCCTAACAGCATTGTGGGTTTATCTACACCCCAAGGACTGCAGTGGTTCAAGAAGACAGCTCACCACCACCTTCTCAAGGGCACTTCAGGATGGGCAATAAATGCGGGCCTGGCCAGTAAGGCCCACATACCATGAACGAGTAAAAAGATAAAGAAAACGTATTTCCACTGGTTGAAGGGTCTAGGACCGAGGGGCTTAGTCTAAAAAATTAGAGCCAGACCTCTCAGGAGTGAAATTAGGAAACATTTGTACACACAGATATCAGCTGTGGCTCAGTTGGCAGTATTTTCGCCTCAGAATTAGAAGGTTGTGGGCTCGAGTTCCACTCCAGGACTTCAGCACAAAAAGTAGGCTGACACTCCAGTGCTGCACTGTCAGTGGTGCCATCTTTCAGATAAGATGTTAAACCAAGGCCCCACTTGCTCTGGGTCATAAAAGATCCCATGGCACTTTCAAAGAGGAGAGCTATCCCTGGGTAAAGGGTTTGTCTTAGGAGGAAAAGTTGAGCAGGTTGGGCCTATCCTCATTGGAAGTTAGAGGAATGAGAGGTGATCTTATTGAAACATACAAGATTCTGAGAAGATGTTTCCCATCATGAGGAAATCTAGAACCAGGGGGCACAGTTTCAGAATAAGGGGTCTCCCACTTAAAGACAGAAATAAGGAGGAAATTCTTCTCAGTTGTTATTCTTTGGAATTCTCTACCACAGACAGCAATGGAGGCTGGGTCCTTGAATATATTCAAGGCTGAGTTCCAACAGATTTTTGATCTATACAGAAACAAGAATTGTGGGGGAGGTCGGGTTGGCAGGCAGGAAAGTGGAGTTGAGGCCACAATCAGATCAGCCATGATCTTATTGAATGGCAGAGCAAGCTCGAGGGGAAAAATGGCTTACTCCTATTTCTTATGTTTTATGGGTCCGGGCTCATACTAACCCCTCAATCAACATCGCAAAAACAGATTACCTGGTCACTATCACATTGCAGTTTGTGGGAGCTTGCTGGACACAAATTGGCTGCCGTGTTTCCTACACCACAACAGTGACTACACTTCATTGGCTGTAAAGTGCTTTGGGACGTCTGTGGTCATGAAAGGCACTATATTAATACCAAGTGGTAGCAGTTTGGAACTCTTCCACAAATGACCATTAATTCTAGATCAATTGTTAATTTTAAATCTGAGATTGATCAATCTTTATTAACCAAAGGTATTAAGGGATTTAGGGCAAAGTTGGGTATATGGAGTTAGGTGGTAGATCAGCCATGATCTCACTGAATGGCAGAACAGGCTTGAGGGGCTAAATTGCCTACTCCTTTTCCTATGCTATGTTCCTAAGATGCATTGCCTAGTTAAATCTGTGCCAGAGAACAGGCTTAAAGATTTGATAGCTGATTTACGCTGAGTTGGTCCTGAGCTAGGACATGTAAATTAGAGCTGGAAACCCCTAGTTAGAAAAGTGCTGAAGTACCAGCAGTCTCATTCCCAATTGCTTACCAGTACATACCAGGTGACAAAAGAGTCAGATTCATTGAAACTCAACTATCCAGTTGTGCATCCTAGTGCTGATCCCGCCCCAACTACTAATTCCAGGGAGAGGCAAAAAGGACAACACCCAATTTCAGGAGAACAATCACCAACCCCAATAAAGCTCCAACAGACTATAGTTATCGGAGTTCTGACAAAATGTCATCGATCTGAAACATCAACTTTGTTTCTCTCTCCACAGATGCTGCCAGACCTGCTGGGTATTTCCAGCATTTTCTGAGGCTTCTTCAAAAAAAAAGTTTCTTTTTAGAAAAATAAAGTATTCTATGTCTGAGCCCTAGCTCCCTATGTGCTCAAGTGCTTTCAATTGTTCAGATATCCAGGGAAATTGATGTGTACCCAGGGCTCAGATAAACTAACCCAGTTTAATTTGGCTGCTGATTTTATTACACACCAAAGGATCCTCATTTTCAGTAGGTAATAGAATTAAACTAATTTTTAAACTTGACCATTACCTTACAAACTATAAAAGAGCAAGTGAATAAATAAGTCATGCTTTTCCTTGAGTGAAGCTGGTTTTTAACCCTTAACTACTTTGACTGAATAAAAGAACTCCACATCTTGCTTCAAAAATGCATTATCTTTGTCAGTGTCAATGCCTTTGTCCTTAAAAACTCAAGTCCCTGAAAGCACTGTGGCTCACCCATACAAACCTATTCCTGCTCCTGATCACTTTTCTGCTAAAAAGCAGACATGAGAGGGAATGGAACAAGCTCAGCCAGCCCCTCTCAGCTGAATAATCTACTAGCACACACCAAGAAATGGTCACAGAATCAAAGAATTGTTACAACATAGAAGGCAGCCATTCAGCCCATCGTGTCTGCACTAGCTCTCCAAATGAGTAATTCATCTAGTGCCATTCTCCCACCTTCTCCCTGTAACCCTGCATATTCTTCCTTTTTAGATAATCATCCAATTCCCCATTGAATGCCTCGATTGAACCTGCCTCCACACCCGCAGGCAGTGCATTCCAGACCTTAACCACTTGCTAGGTGAAAAAGATTTTCCTCATGCGGCTTTTGCTTCTTTTGCCAATTACTTGAAATCTGTGCCCTCTCATTTTCGATCCCCACACAAGTGGGAACAGTTTCTCCCCATCTGCTCTGCACTGGCCCCTTATGTTTTTGAATACCTCTATCAAGTTACCTCTCAGCCTTCTCTTCTCCAAGGAAAACTGACCCAACTTAGTTTAGTTTAAGTTCAGAGAGATACAGCACTGAAACAGGCCCTTCGGCCCACCGAGTCTGTGCCGACCATCAACCACCCATTTATACTAATCCTACACTAATTCCATATTCCTACCACATCCCCACCTGTCCCTATATTTCCCTACCACCTACCTATACTAGGGGCAATTTATAATGGCCAATTTACCTATCAACCTGCAAGTCTTTGGCATGTGGGAGGAAACCGGAGCACCCGGAAGAAACCCACGCAGACACAGGGAGAACTTGCAAACTCCACACAGGCAGTACATTGAACCTGGGTCGCTGGAGCTGTGAGACTGCGGTGCTAACCACTGCGCCACCCCCAACTTCTCCAATCTATCTTCATAACTGAAGTTCCTCATCCCTGGAACCATTCTCATGAAACTTTTCTGCACTCTCTTTAATGCTTTCATATCTTTCCTAAAGTGTAGTGCCCAGAACTGGATGCAACACTCCAGCCGAGGCTGAACTATTGTTTTATACAAGTTCAACATAACCGCCTTGCTCTTGTACTCTATGTCCCTCTTAATAAAGCCCAGGATACTGTATGCTTTATCAACTGCTCTCTCAACCTGTCCTGCCACCTTCAATGACTTATACGCATATACACCCAGGTCCCTCTGCTCCTGTACCCACTTTAGAGTTGTACCCTTTATCTTGTATTGTCTCTCCATGTTATTCCTACTAAAATGAATCACTTCACATTTCTTTGCATTCATTTGCCACCTGTCCGCCCATTCCACCAACTTGTCTATGTCCTTTCGAAGTTCGACACGATCCTCCTCAGTTCACAATGCTTCCAAGTTTCATATCCACAAACTTTGAAATTGTGCCCTGTACACCAAGATTTAGGTCATTAATATAAATGAGGAAGAGCAAGGGTACCAACACTGACCCCTGGGGAACTCCACTACAAACTTTCCTCCAGCCCGAAAAGCATCCATTAATCACTACTGTTTCACGTCAAACAGCTAATTTTGTATCCATGTTGCTACTGCCCCTTTTATTCCATGAGCTACAACCTTACTCAAGTCTGTTGTGCAGCATTGCATTAAATGCCTTTTGGAAGTTCATGTACACCACATCAACAGCATTTCCCTCATCACCTCTCTTCAAAAAACTCCAGCAAGTTAGTTAAACACGATTTTCCCCTGACAAATCCGTGCTGGCTTTCTTTAATTAACCCATATTTGTTCACATGCCTATTAATTTTGTCCCAAATTATTGTTTCTACAAGTTTCCCCACCAAAGTTAAACTGACTTGCTTGTAGTTGCTGGGCTTATCTTTACACCCTTTTTAAACAAGGGTATGACATTTGCAATTCTCCTGGCATTCTGGCACCATCCCCGAGTCGAAGGAGGACTGGAAAATTATGGCCTGTGCTTCTGCAATTTCCATCTCAGCATCCTTGATAAATCTCATCTGGTCCTGGTGCTTTATCAAAAAAGTACAGACAGCCTACTACCTCATCAACTTTAATTCTTTCTACTGTATTCATTATCTCCTTTTTCACTGTGATATGGGTACAGCATCTTGCTTAGTAAAGACAGATGCAAAGTATTCATTTAGCACCTCAGCGATTCTCCCTGCCTCCATTTATAAATCCCCTTTTTGGTCCCTAATCAGCCCGACTCCTCCTTTTACCACCTTTTTACTATTTATATGCTTAAAGACGACTTTGGGATTCCCTTTTATGTTAGCCGCCAGTCTTGTTTCACTCTCCCTCTTTGCTTCTCTTTTCTGCCTCTTCAAGCTACCAAAATGCCCATGGAAACACAAATCAGTGCCTTCAGAACAGAAAGGGGAGGAAGAGAACTTATTTCCTCACTGCATTTACTCAGCCAAATTTAACCATGGACCCAACAATTTGCATTTATATAGTGCCTTTAACGTCAGATAACATAGTCCCAAGGCATTTCACAAATAATCAGATAGAAATTCACAGTGTACCGAGGGAAGAGACGTTAGGAGGGAGTGGCAAAAGGCTCAGTCAGAATGGTATGTTTTTAGGAAGGGGCTTAATGGAGGAGATATTTTGTGTTCCTATGCAAGAGGCGTTTAGGGAGGGAATTTCAGAACTTGGAGCCTATAAGGCTGAAGGCACGCTACCAAAAGTGGGATGAAGGAAATGGGAGATGCACAATGGTCAGGAATTGGTGGTACGTGGGGTTCACAGAGGGTTGTCGATGGTTATAAAGAGAGGGAGGGAGCAAGGCAATGAAGGGATTTGAACACAAGATGAGAATTTTAAAATCAAGGAGACACCTCTGTTTATTTGAAAGCCAGCAATGGCAGAAGGCAGAGAACCACAACTCAATTTTAGCAAGATGGAAGGCTGCTGTAAAATGAGGAACTAAGAGGACATAGTTATAAAAAGCCAACCATTAACCTTGTTCAAAAATCTCAGACTTGCAATTTTCTTGCACTAAGCTTACTTCAGCTGCTCATATTCCTGTATTCCACATACACATTTTTGCCACAGCACTCCAATTAAGTATGGGTGAAGGTCAGAGGTTCTGGTATAGGTTTGCAAACAGAAAGAACTGAATAAAAGCAGAAAGCAAAGACAAGTTGTGCAAGAGAGAACAGTAGCAATACTCTAATTATGATCTTACCTGGTCTACCAGGGTTAGGGTTTACGTAATCCCAGGTATCAGAATCATTCTTAAAGACATTCAAACGGGTTGGCTGCAACAGAAAATAATATGCACTACCAAGTCTAGAAGAGGGCACAGGATGATGGTTCAAAAATCTACTTTGAGCCAACTCAGTACAATGTTTCAACTTGTAGAATGGTAATGAAATCAATGTCACTCAGGACTGAATCCTGTAGACAGGTACAACATGCCATGACTCAGACTCCAGCAAAATATCAGCTTATCAGATTTAAATGGAGCAAATCATTCACTGCCTTTTTCCAGTTTTTAGTGAATTCAATAGGAACAAACTGGATGAACTTTACACCAGTAAACAGGATTTTAAAATTATTTGTTCTGGGGATGTGAGCATCGCTGGCAAGGCCAGCATTTATTGCGTATCTCTCATTTCCCTTGAGCAGGCAGTGGTACAGGCCTCTGCAGTCCATGTGTAGGTACACCCACAGTTCTGTTAAGGAGGGAGTTCCAGGATTTTTACTCAGTGACAGCAAAGGAACGGCGATATAGTTACAATCAGGATGGTGTGGGACTTGGAGAACTTGCAGGTGGTGGTGGTGGTCTCATACTCTTACTGCCCTTGCCCTTCTAGGTGGAGAAGGTAGTGGGTTTGGAATGTGCTGTCAAGTTGCTGCAGTGCATCTTGTACATGGTACATGCTGCTGCCACAGTGCACCAGTGCTGGAGAGTGCCAATCAAGTGGGCTGCTTTGTCTTGGATGGTGTCGAGCTCGAGTTGGAGCTGCACTCATCTAGGCAAGTAGAGAGCATTCCATCAGTCCTGACTTGTGCCTCGTAGATGGTGGACAGGCTTTGGGGAGTCAGAAAGTGAGTTACTCGCCACAAAATTTTCGGCCTTTGACCTCCTCTTGTAGCCACAGCATTTATATAGCTGGTCCAGTTAAGCTTCTGATCAATGATAACCCACAGGATGTTGATAGTGGGGGATGACAATGTTGAAAATGCTGGTCCCTTTAATTTACCAGGACTTACCTCAGGAGTTAATAGAGAGCAGGTGATGCTCATCGCTGTTTGTATTTAAGGGCTGGGTTTTTCCCCTGTCAGGGAGTTACTCCTGGACAGGGAGTTAGTCCAGAAGGGAAGAGTGGAAACTGGTATTTGTACTGAACTGTGGATTGAGAATAAAACAGTTGTGGATCAGAGACTGCCTCCTGCTTCCTGATTTTGGTGAATGAACATTGAATGTCATGGGGTCATTGTCTCACACTTGTTTGGCATGAATGTTACTTTCTAACTATCAGCCCAAGCTTGAATGTTGTCCAGGTCTTGTTGCATGTGGGCATGAACTGCTTCTGTATCGAAGGAGCTGCAAATGGTACTCAACACTGTGCAATCATCAGTGAACATCCCCACTTCTGACCTTATACTGGAGGGAAGGTCATTGATGAAGCAGATGATGGTCGGGCCCAAGACACCACCCTGAGGAACTCCTGGGGCTAAGATGATTGCATATTCAGGGACACAGAAGAAAATTAGTCAATGGGTTGGTCTCTATTGTCCATGAATTAAGCCCACACTCAGTTAACCATGCAGTTAAATGATGTAAAGACTGCTGCCATTTGCCACCCACAATTTGGATTAGATTGCTCTGCTTCCACAGACACATTACCAAAAGAATTAGCCACTGAAGCAGTTTTAGCCCAAGAATGGAGGATAATCGAAACTGCCATTTGCGCTAATGGCCTATGGTAAAAGCACAGTACCAAGTCACAGAACCATAAGGTCCTAATATCTTGTACGTGCCAAATTAGTTGACACGAGTCAGAATAAAAATTAGTACAGCAATTGGCCTCAGTATCTTGAGCTAGGAATGGGGTTTTTAAAAAAGGCAAGATTTCTGCTCACTGCCATCATCCAGCAACCTGTCGGAAAGCACATGTCTGGGTGCCAAAGGACAGGATAAAGTTCTGATAGCTGTGACGTCCTCTACAGTCAAACAGCCCGTCAACATTTACTGTCTAGGCTTACACATGTAGAATATCCATTTGGGCAAGGCAGCTGGACAGCTGCATTTGGAACAACATCCAAGGAGGCAACAGCTTCAGGAGAGGAGTAAGAAGGGCAAGGGGGAAGGCACAAAAGGTATTAGAACAGATGTCAATAGTTTTCAGTAATCCAGAACAATGAGAACAAACCCATCACTGGAAGGCTATACTGCAGTTTATCCAACAAAATCTTTTCACATACATACACTTACCTTTGCATATTCTATTTTCAAAGTACAACATCCAGAATAAATATCAGCACCATTGAGAGATGCTTTGGCCTTCTGTGCACTTTGCACAGAGTCAAATGTATAGCGAGTGAAGGAAAATAAGCATGTATATATAAAAATATATTCCACAAGAAAAGTGACAATGTTCAGCAAGAACTCATAAGCTTAATAGCACCCCTCAATGGTTTAAGTGAGCAAATGCACCACTACACAGTGTACCAAGCAGATGATGAAACTCCTGCTGTGTCCCATGTCAATGATCATAACTATGGTGGCAGTCCAGAAGATAACTGATCTCAGTGCCTGAGTGTGTTCTTTTTTAAAAGCATACATGGGGGGAGGGGGCTGAGAAAGGATACACGATTCCTTTTGCTATTATTCAACAAACTCTGCTAGAAAGTAAGCTCATGACACCAACCGTGAACTGAATGAGTCGTGACTCAGAAGTGGCCCACAGTTAAATTGCCTGCCAGCACTCATCACTGAGGTACATGCCTGAAAACCGGCCAAGAACAAAGTACTACAAATGCTGGAAATCTGAAATAAAAACAGAAAATGCTGAAAATACACAGGTCAGGCAACAGTTCTGGGAAGAGGAACAGTTCAATCACTTTTCAGGTCGGTGGCACTGCACAAAACATGAAAAATGGCCAACTGGACAAAAGCTTGGGAGTGCTGCTGGTACCCACGGAACTGTACATCAGAAGCACTGAGCAGAGAGGGAAAGAAATTTGACTGTTAAGAAATAGCTAAGTTACAAAAATATACCAATTATTATAGTAAACCAGCTATCTGAAATACATTCATGTACAAATTTTTATTTTTTCATACAAGTGCTTGCATACAAATTAGGAGGGGTAGGCCATGGCCCCAAAAGCCTGCTCTGACATTCAATAAGATCATGGCTGATTTGATTGTAACCTTGACTCCACATTCCCTCCTACCCCCAATACCCTTTCACCCCCTTGCTTATCAAGAATTCATCTACCCCTGCCTTAAAAGTATTTAAAGACTCTGCCTCCACCACCTTTTGAGGAAGAGAGTTCCAAAGACTCACGACCCTCAGAAAAATTTCTCATCTGGGTGACCCCTTATTTTTAAATAGTGACCCCTGGTTCTAGATTCTCCCACAAGGGGGAACATCCTTTCCACATCAAGACCCCTCAGGATCTTACATGTTTCAATCAAGTCACCTCACTCTTCCAAACTCCAGCAGGTACAAGCTTAGCCTGTCCAACCTTTCTACACAAGATAACCCGCCCATTCCAGCTATTTGTCTAGTAAACCTTCTCTGAACTGCTTCCAAAGCATTTGCATCCTTCCTTAAATAAGGAGACCAATACTGTACACCGTACTCCAGGTGTGGTCTCACCAATGCCCTGTACAGCTGAAGCATAACCTCCCTACTTTTGTATTCAATTAACCTCGCAATAAATGATAACATTCTATTAGCTGTCCTAATTACTTGCTGAAACTGCATACTAACCTTTTGCAATTCATGCACTCAGATCCCTCTGCATCTCCAAGCTCTGCAATCTCTCACCATTTAGATAACATGCTTCTTTCTTAATCTTCCTGCCAAAATGGACAATTTCACATTTTCCCACATTATACTCCATTTGCCAGGTCTTTGCCCACTCACTTAACCTGTCGAAATCCCTTGTAGCCTCCATATGTCCTCTTCACAACTTACTTTCATACCTATCTTTGTGCCATCAGCAAAGTTAGCAACCATACTTCGGCCCCTTGATCCAAGTCATTTATATAAGTTGCAAAAGTTGAGGCCCCAGCACTGATCCCTGCGGCATACAACACATTACATTTTGCCAACCAGAAAATAGCCCATTTATGCCTACATTTTGTTCCCCATTAGCTTGCCAATCTTCTCTCCATGCCAATATGTTACCCCCTACACCATGAGCTTTTATTTGCCGCAATACCCTTTGATGTGGCACCTTATCAAATGTCTTCTGGAAATCTAAGTACATCCACCAGTTCCCCTTTGTCCACTTCTTCAAAGAACTCCAATAAATTGGTTAAACATGATTTCCCTTTCACAAGACCATGTTGACTCTGCCTGATTACCTTGAATTTTTCTAAGGCGACACAGTGGCGCAGTGGTTAGCACCGCAGCCTCACAGCTCCAGGGACCCGGGTTCGATTCCGGGTACTGCCTGTGTGGAGTTTGCAAGTTCTCCCTGTGTCTGCGTGGGTTTTCTCCGGGTGCTCCGGTTTCCTCCCACAAGCCAAAAGACTTGCAGGTTGATAGGTAAATTGGCCATTATAAATTGTCACTCGTATAGGTAGGTGGTAGGGAAATATAGGGACAGGTGGGGATGTTTGGTAGGAACATGGGATTAGTGTAGGATTAGTATAAATGGGTGGTTGATGTTCGGCACAGACTCGGTGGGCCGAAGGGCCTGTTTCAGTGCTGTATCTCTAATCTAATCTAAGTGCCCTACGATAACACCTTTAATAATAGTTTCTAACATTTTCCCCGAGACAGATGTTAAGCTAATTAGCCTGCAGTTGCTTGCTTTCTGTCTCCCTCCCTTTTTGAATAAAGGAATTACATTCGCTATTTTCCAGTCTAGTGGAACCTTCCCCGAATTTAGGAAAATTAAAACTAACGTATTACCTATCTCACTAGCCACTTCTTTTAAGATCCTAGGATGACATCCATCAGGACTCAGGGACTTGTCAGCCTATAGCTCCAACAAATTGCTCAGTACTACTCCCCTGATGATTGTAATTTTCTTGAGTTCCTCCCTCCCTTCCATTTCCTGATTTACAGCTTTTTCTGGGATGTTACTTGTATCCTCTATAAAAGACTGATGCAAAATACCTGTTCAATTCATCTGCCATCTCATTCCCCCTTATGAATTCTTCAGACTCACTTTCTAAAAGACCAACGTTCACTTTGTTAACTCTTTTTAAAATATCTATAGAAACTCTTACTATCTGTTTTTAAATTTCTAGCTAGCTCTCTTGTACTCTAATTTTTCCTTCATTATCAATCTTTTAGTCATTCTTTGCTGTTTTTATATTCTATCCAATCTTCTGACCTGCCATCCATCTTTGCATAATTATATGCTTTTTCTTTAAATTTGATACTATCTTTAACTTTTTTTAGTTAACCATGGATGGTGGGTCCTTCCCATGGAATTTTTCTTGGTTACCAACAATGAAAACTGCTCAGCTACTCCCAATTGTATTTCAAAAAGCCACTGCCTCCCAATGACTGAAGTTCACAGAACACAAGGTGGTTATTTAGCCCAAGTTTCTTTACTCCCTTAGAATTTCTCCGCTTCGTTCAATTAGTTATCTCCACATTCGTTCCTCCAACGTGCATCATATTTCTCCACATTAAACCTCAACATTTATCTGCCAAATCTACTAGCCTGTCTCTATCCTCCAGAAGTCACTTTGTCCTTTCACAATTAACTATTGTGTCATGCGCAAACTGATACTTTATTTTATACCCAAGTCTGGGCACCACCATTTATATATGACCAGCCCAAAAAACATCCATTCAGCAATGCTGTTTTTATAGTTTAATCAACTTCCATTTCCTTTAACACAGCGCGTCTTGACTTCATTAACAAGCCTCCTAAAATGGAGATCAGACTTGTGAAACAGTAAACAAAAGCTCTAGAAGGCACTGACAAACAACACAGACCTAAATAAAACTTACTTTATAATTTGAAAATGCCATCTGGAAGGGCAGCATTTGCAAGTATCTTATCCCTGGTTAGCACTCAAGTTACTGCCACGATGAAGGTGAGTGCAGACAACAGTTAATAGCAACCAACACACAGGATTGCTCTTGTGGCTTTGCAAACAGACAACATTTAACTGTAGCCTTGGAAACAGCCAATCACAGGAGCAGACAACTCAGAAATACATAAGAACATTAAGAAATAGAAGGAAAAGGCCATATGAACATTCAAGCCTGGTTCACCATTCAACACAATCATGGCTGATCTGCCTCAACTCCACTTTGCCATCCACTCCCCATGGCCCTAGACTCCAAGACACCAAAAATCTATCTCAGCCTTGAATATACTCCACAACCCTCTGCAGTAGGGTGTTCCAAAGATTCACAACCCTCAAGTGAAGATTTGTCCTAAATGACTGACCCCTTGTCCTGAGACTGTGCCCCCGTGTTCTAGACTCCCCAGCCAGGGGAAACAACCTCCATGTCTACCCTGTCAAGTCATTTCAGAATCTTGCATGTTTTAATGAGATCACCTCACACTCTTCTGAACTCGAGAGTATAGGCCCAATTTACGCAGCCGCTTACCATTCCAGGAACTAATCTAGGTGAACCTCCAAGGCAAGTATATCCTTTCTTAGATATGGAAACCAAAACTGCACAGTACTCCAAGTGTGGTCTCACCAAAGTAGAAACTTTCTTATTCTTGTACTACAATTCCCTTGTAATAAAGGCCAACAATGCCATTTGCCTTCTTAATTGCTTGCTGCATCTGCAGGCTAACTTTATGTTTTATCTCTTCCCTCCTTTCTTGAATAAAGGTGTTACACTTGCTTGGACTGTTTTAGAATTTAGAGAACTATGGAAAATAATAACCAGTGCATCCACTAACTCTGCAGCTACCTCTTTTGGAACCCTAGAATGTAGGCCAGCAGGTCCTGGGGATTTGTCAGCTTTTAATCCCTTAAACTTCTTTAATCTGCTGATAATTACTTCAAGTTCCTTGCTTTTATTAACCCCTTGGATACTCTATTTCTGGTAGGTAAGTTGTGTCTTCTACTGTGAAGACAGATAAAATATTTGTTCAACACGTCTGCCATTTCATTTCCCATGAAAATTTCTTCAGTATCTGCCTCCAAGGGACCAACGTTTACTTTAGCTACTCTCCTTTTAATATACCTGTAAAAACTCTAAACTGTTTTTATATTCCTGCCCAGAGTACGCATTCTGTTTTTCCCTAATTAACGTTTTGCTTCCTTAATGCACTGGTTCAAGACTGAATATAAAAGGATATTCCACCATTGCCTGAATTCCATTCTTTCTGAAAATCACGATCCTTTGAACAGGTCCACATGGGTTGCAAATAGTGTACAGAACATCCTGAAATACAAAGTTGCAGAGAGTAAATACTTAAACTCTCACTGCACAAATTTAAATTCCCACAAGACTACAATTAAAGCAGTTCTCGTTTCCCAGGAAGCGGTCAAATAAACAAAACACTACACACAATTAGCGAGCTTAATGTGATGGAGATTCAAAATAAAAGCAAACAGGATGGCCTAGCTTTGTGTATTTATCAGCTGCACAGCTTAGAGATTCGGGGACCAAATGTAAAGTTTCATCCAACATTGCCATTTATAATATATCAATTTACTCATATGAAGAGATATTAATGTTCTGATCCAGGAACAACAAATAGCAAGCATGAGAAACAGCAATACGAAACAGAAGCAAAAATGTAATGAAATTGGCTGGGCTGCTGGTCTGGATTATCCAGACTTGGAAGCTGCACCTTGGACAATCCTGCACTAAAAGCTCATCCATTGGAAAGTATGCATCTCATCCAACTGATCCTCTCAAATACTTTGCTATATTGCAGGTAGCAATAATATGAGGAACTGCAGATCAGTCTCAGCCCTCTACATGCAGCATGGACCGAAAAGTAAAATGTTGCTGTGCAATTATAATCAAAAGGTTGCTGGCAACATGATTGCATATCAGCGATTGCACCATGATCATTTATTTTAAAAATTGTTTTTAAAATGCCTGAGACACTCAGGAGAGTCAATATTTGGACCTCAAAAACTTTAACTTAAAGTCCAGAAGGTCTTGGAAAAATCAAGTGCAACATGAAAGCCACACAGACACTCATACTGAAAATTAAAAGCTAAATCCTTCCAAGTGGACACAAAAGATGCCACAGTACTACCTGAAGAGAAGGGAGTTCTTCCTGGTAATTAATTTGGGGTTTAAAGTTAGGCACGGGATAAAGTAGGACAACGAGGCTGTGCACCATAAGGTTCAGGTTGAGTTGTCCTCCAGGAAGAAGGGATGGAACCAGGAGCTGGGGAGCAGAGTTTCTGGTAGTAGCCGAACAGAATGGCGGGGTTTTTGCTGATGTTTAGTCATGAAATATTCTGGCTCATTCACAACTCTACAAGGCAGGAAATTGGACTGGCAGAGAAGTAAAGCTGGGTATCATCAGCAGCAACTCGGAAAAAAGGGCAATAGGACAGCACTTGCTTAGCTTTCAGCTTCTGCTAAACTTACTGTATTGATGGGATAAATAGAATTAGCAACATTGATCAACAGGACATTATTGCTTTTAGAGTCGTCGTCATCTGGTCTGGCAATTTTCTGGCTTGTGGAAAAGCAAACATAGGCCAGCTGTCCAGCAACGTAGATTGGATTATCTGCCGCGTAGTTCACACAGCTACACGCACCATCGATGTTCTCAAACTCCACCAGTGCTTGCTTTCGCCTCGGCATCAGCATCACACAACTGTAAACCAAGCACAAGGACTGTTAACAGTGGGGCTCTGGAGCTTTTAAAAGCATTCATATTGTCTTTGTGGAACACAATGATAAGCTCAGCATTCTACAACTAGAGGAAGCAATCTTGAACTCCGGTTTAGGGAATAAAAATTGCTAATCATTTCAACACTGGATTTCATTCCACACTGACCACTACTAGAGAGAATGACACCCTCACCCACTAACTTAGATCAGCACTCGCCCTCTATATAAAATATTTCTATTTCTTGTAGCAAGGATTCATCCTCTTAATATTCTTGTTTAGCTCCATTGGCACGGAAATATATAGTTTTTAGTGTTAGCTCACACTCACCAGGAACTAGGTTGAGAAATCCCAACTTACTTATCTTCCAATATTTAGAGTAATGTTCACCCAATCAGAATTGAACCTCAAAAGGTGAATGGACTTACTGCATAACTTACTGCATAAAGTCCTGATGCTAAACATCTGTACTAAGTACAGCAGTGTGCAAGCGCCATATTTACACATATAACCAACATGCTTTTTCGCACAAGAGTACAGTACCATTACATACACGACAGTGATGAAGCCACCAAAATAGGTGAGTTACACTAAAACGCTTCAGCAGTATTTGACATTCAAGTTCTGTATGTATTTACAATTCTGTGTTTAATCGGATGCTCTCGATCCTGACAATCCCATCATAGAATTTTAATTTAGTATTCAGTATAAAGCATAGTGTGACAACCTGCGGTAAAGAAAGAAAATTTGCTTTTATATAGCATCTTTCATGACCTCAGGACATCCCAAAGCACCTCACAATCAATTAAATATTTTTGAAGTGCAGTCACTGTTGTGGGAAACCTGAGCCAATTTGCACACAGCAAGGTCCCATAAACAGTGTTGTGATAAACAAATTAATCTGTTTTATTTAGTGGTGCTGTTTGAGGGAAAAATACTGACTAGAACAGTCGAGAACTCTACTGTGGAGAACTCCCTGCTCTTCAAACATTGTCATGGAATTTTTACATCCAACCAAGGTGGCAGGCAGGGCCTTGATTTAATGCCTCACCTGTGAGACAGCAACTCCGACACTGCAGCACTCCCTCAGCACTTCACTCAACTGTCAGCCTAGATTATGCACTCAAGTCTCTGGATTGGGCCCGAACCAACGACCACCTTGCTCAGAGACAAGAGTACAGCAATGGGCAAAGCTCAACACCTAAACCAGAGAGAGCGTAATGTTCACTATAAATATCTGAAGGAGAAAAAAATTGCAGGGATATGGGCAAAGAGAAGGGGAGTGGGACCAACTGGATTGCTCTTTGAAAGAGCAGACGCAGACTCGATGAGCCAAATGGCCTCCTCTGTGCTGTACTATTCTATTCTGATTAATTCAATAAAACTTCTGGTTTAAAAAAAGTGCAATGCTCAGGATTCTAATGTCTGATCTTAGCCAAGCAGAAAAGTCACTCAAAAGGAAAAAGCTGCCACTATGTTTTGTGTTCCCTTCTAGCTCAGAAAATTTTACAATCAGCACTTGCCAGATCACAGGTAACAGAACATATCAATTCCAAAGTTTTAGCAAAATACATCTGACACCAGATTAGCATTCCATTTCACATTCTGTCCTTTAACATACCTGATATTGCCGAAATCCTGCAGAGCCTCCATAAGGTCAACTTCCATTACCCCATCCAATAGCCCTCTGACATGTATCACGGCAGATGGCAAAATCTTATTGTGGTCTTCAATGCCACCATCCTGAAATGAAAACGGGTCAACTGTTGATCATACTAGTATTGCACAGTAATCCAGTTACTTAATGGAAGATTTTCTCTGCAATTAAATGGTTCTTTATCTAATCACATGTTACAAACAGGGGTCATTCAGTCTTTTGCAGTTTTGCCAATCAGTACAGTATTTATGGGAGACAATGCACAGACTGCAGTCGTGCTGCTCCCTTCAAAGGCTTATCTGCTAAATGAACTGCGTAGTGTGGTAACCACAGCCGCAAGTCCAATCGACGGACCGGCTGAATAAATTGGCTTATCTTAAAAGAGGCGTTACAGTCAGCAGTGCTTTAACACGAGGGAAAAAAAACATAACCTGCACTCCCACTCTCCATCCTTATTCCCTGATCAAAGTATGTGCAAACAAGGTGAGCACAGCACCAGAAAACTCCTTAGTCAAATAATCAGCCAGCACTCACTGCCTAAGCTCACATTGTGAGTGGCCAGTTAGAACAAATACTGCAGGGCTAATCTGCACCCAAACTACATCCCAACATTTAGAGTAGGGAAATCATTTTTGTGGGGGAAGGGGCGAATACAGGAAATCATCCATATTATGTAGTTACCTGTGGCAGAACTAGCATTTCAGGCCTCAATCTGAAGCGAAATATTTTCCCTCAAGGATGGGCCAAGTGGCCTCTTGCTGTGCCTTAAACTTTCTATGATTCTATAAGGATAAGAGCATAAGACATAGGAGCAGGTGCAGGCCATTTGACCCTCCAGCCTGCTGTGCCGTTGAATGAAATCAACTCCACCTGCCCACCCAATCCCCACATTCCTTGATTTCCTTAGACCCCAAAAATCGATCAATCTCAACCTTGAGTGTATTCAATGACTGAGCATCCACGGCCCTCTGAGGTAGAGAATTTCCAAGATTCACAAACTTCTGAGTGCAGCAATTTCTGATCAATCTAAAATGGCCACCCCCTTATCCTGCGACGATACCTCCCATTTCTAGACTCTTGATCCAGGGGAAACAGTCTACCTAACTAGCCTGTCGAGTCCTCACAGACTGATACTCCAATTCTATAATTTATCATTCTTTTAAACTCGAGAGTATAGGCCCAGTCTACTCAACCTCTCCTTTTAGAACAGCCCCGTCATCCCAGGAATCAATCCACTGAATAGGCATTGCACCCCTCTGGGTTAAGTATATCCTTCCTTAGGTACAGAGACCAAAACTGCACACAAGAGGGAAAAGTATCCTTGAGCTAATTCAGGGTTGCTATTTATAATCACAAGTGTGCAGACACGTCAAAATTAGCCTCCGCATTCCTTGTCAGAGGAAAAATCAGTTAAAAAGTTTCCACTTCAGATGACTATCCCACACTGCAGAAAGATATCAAGCATGCGTCTCAGAGGCAAGGTTAACATTAGACCTCAACAATGCCTCACCCAAGTAACCAGTCAGGTTCAAATCAAGTCCCTGTAGGTTATTCTCTACAGACGGCACCACAGCTTCCAGCAATGGGGATAAGATGAACCAGATCTGATTTTTGCACCCCCATAATCCAGAGACACTGAAGCCAACTATAGTAGCAAGATTTTTAAGCATGCATCCATACCCCAATTAACATTCAAAGTATAAACCAGACATTGAAATTTAGGATCCAAAAAAATAAGTCACTGAGGGTACTTTAATTTTAGTTAATAGAACTGCAGGGATCCAGCAATGGAGGAGGAAGCCAACTTCAATGGGCCAAGCATGGATCTGACCCAGATAAAATGGAATCAAAGGTTGGCAGGCAAAACTGTAACTGAACAATAGGCTGCCTTTAAAGAGATCGTTCAGGCACAGTCAAGGTATATTCCCCACAAAGGGGAAAGGTAGGGCAAACAAATCTGGAGCTCTCTGGAAGACAAAAGAGATAGAGATTAAGATGAAGGAGAAAAGGTATGCTTATGACAGATGTCAGGTGGATAATACAACTAAGAACCAGGTTGAATACAGAAGACTCAGAGGGGAAGTGATAAAACAAATAGAAGCAAAGAGACAGTATGAAAAGAGACTGGCAGTTAACATAAAAGGGAATCCAAAAGTCTCAAACATATAAGCAGTAAAAAGGTGGTAAAAGGAAGAGAGGGCCCAGTTAGGGACCAAAAAGGGGATTTACACATGGAGGCAGGGGGAATAGCTGAGGTATTAACTGAATAATTTGCATCATTCTTTACTAAGATGCTGCGCAGGTCAAGGTGAAAGAGGAGGTAATTCTGACACTTGAAGGATTTAAAATTGAGAAGGAGGCATTGGATAGACTGTCTGTAAAAGCTGATAAGGCACCAGGACCGGATGCGATGCATCCAAGGACACTGAGGGAAGAGAGAGTGAAAATTGCAGAGGTACTAGCCATAATTTTTCAGTCTTCCTTTGACTCAGGGGTGGTGCCAGAGGACTGCAGAATTGCAAATGTTAATACACCCTTGTTCAAAAATGGGTGTAAAGATAAGCCCAGCAACGCAAATCAGTTTAACCTCGGTGGTGGGGAAGCTTCTAGAAACGATAACTCGGGACAAAATTAACACTCACTTGGACAAATGCGGGTTAATTAAGGAAAGCCAGCACGGATTTGTTAAGGGCAAATCATGTTTAACTAACGTGGAGTTTTTTCGTGAGACAACAGAGAGGGTCAGTGAAGGTAATGCTGTTGATGTGGTGTACATGGTAAACATCTGCTCAGGTCGGGAAAACAGAACCCAACCGATCCACAATAGATCCGAGCCCGACCCGGCCGAGTCCCTCCGATTTTGCCGAGCCCGACCCCACCATCCCTTTGCTTACCTTCCGAATGGGAAGCTCCACAAAGCCACAGCACATGCGTGATGACGTCACAGTGACGTCATCGCGCACTGCGCAGACTCAGTTTCGTTCTGGACTCCCAGCTCAGGTAAGTTTTTTTATTTTTTAATACTTACCGGCAGACAACTGTGCTTGTCCGGCCCAACCCGACTCGAGCCCGAACGTCGTACTCTGAAGATGGGCCTGACCCGACCCAAACCCAACACGTTGTCGGGTAGCAGGCCTCCAGTACATGGACTTCCAAAAGGCATTTGATACAGTGCTACACAACAGACTTGTGAATAAAATTAGAGCCCATGGAATAAAAGGGACAGTGGCAACATGGCTACGAAATTGGCTGAGTGACAGGTAACAAAGAGTTGTGGTTAATGTAAGTCTTTCAGACTGGAAGGTTTGTAGTGGAGTTCCCCAAGGGTCGGTGCTAGGGCCCTTGCTCTTTTTTTTTTAAATTTATTTTTTATTTAGAGATACAGCACTGAAATAGGCCCTTCGGCCCACCGAATCTGTGCTGACCAACAACCACCCATTTATACTAATCCTACATTAACCCCATATTCCCTACCACATCCCCACCATTCTCCTACCACCTACCTACACTAGGGGCAATTTGCAATGGTCAATTTACCTATCAACCTGCAAGTCTTTGGCTGTTGGAGGAAACCGGAGCACCCGGCGGAAACCCACGCGGTCACAGGGAGAACTTGCAAACTCTACACAGGCAGTACCCAGAACTGAACCCGGGTCGCCGGAGCTGTGAGGCTGCGGTGCTAACTGCTACGCCACTGTGCCACTCTTCCTGATAAATATCAATCACATAGAATTTGGGTGTGCAAGGCACAATTTCAAAACTTGCAGATGATATGAAACTTGGAAGCACTGTGAACGGTGAGGAAGATAGCATAGAACATCAAAAGGACAGACAGTTTGGCGGAATGGACAGACAAGTGACAGATGAAATTTAATGCAGAGAAGTGCAAAGTGATTCATTTTGGTATGAAGAACACAAAGAGGCAATGTAAAACAATGGGCACAACTCTAAAGGGGGTGCAGGAGCAGAGGGGCCTGGGGTATGTGTGCATAAATCATTGAAGATGGCCACAGGCCAGGTTAAGAAAGCAGTTAATGGAGCATACAGCATCCTAGGCTTTATTAATAGGAACATAGAGGACAAAAGCAAGGAATTTATGTTAAACTTGCATAAAACACTGGTTCAGCCTCAACTGGAGTATTGCACCCAATGCTGGGGACCACGCTTTAGGAAAGACGTGAAATCACTGGAATGAGTGCAGAAAAGATTTATGAGAATGGTTCCAGGGATGAGAAGTAGATTGGAGAAGTTGGGACTGTTTTCCTTGTTTGAGAAGGCTGAGGGGAGATTTGATAGGTGTTCTAAATCATGAAGGATCTAGACAGAGTGGATAGGGAAAAAAAATTCCCATTGGTGGAAGGATCGAGAACAAGAGGGCACAGATTTAAATTGGCAACATGAAGAAAAACTTTTTCACACAGCGAGTGGGTAGGATCTGGAATACACTGCCTGAGTGTGTGGTGGAGGTAGACTCAATTCAGACATTCAAGGGGGAATTGGATTGTTAGCTGAAAAGGAAGAATGGGCAGGGTCATGGTGAGAAAGGGGGGGTGGGGTGGGAGTGACACTAGGTAAATTGCTCACAGAAGAGCCAACGCAGACACGACGGGCCGAATGACCATCTTCTGTGTTGTAGTAATTCTGTGATTCTCTAACTCAATATCAAAGGGATTGCTGAGCAGATGGGGTTTAAGGGGATGAATTGCCAGGAGCAGCGGGACTGGGCCCCTGTGCTCTCCACTGCTATGTACACAGATGCCCAGCCCACCCCCAGCTGCATTCCGCACTATGAAGTGACCACCCACCGCGGCCTCGGCCTGAAAGCCCCTTTGTTCAGCCCCCTGCTACCTCGGGCATGGGGGGAGGGGGAGCGACCGTTAGTCGCTCAGTCATCCCGGCCCGTGACTGGAGAAACACCGGGCGGGCATTTAAACACTCGCGGCCACTCACCCTGTCGAACCTGAATCGTTTCGCCTGGTGTCTGCCCGCCATCCCACTCCAGCTGCCAAACTGCCACCCGCCGGCGTCTCTCTCACACACACGATGAGAGAAAGAAAAATGGCGGCCGCGCCAGTCTCCTTCCGCCGGAGGTGCCGGCTTGTGGCGCGTTGACGTCAGTGCACCCTCCTCCAATCAGGCCTCGGCAGTCCGCCCAGTCTCCACTCTGATTGGCCTACAAGGGAGCCATTCATCATTTGGGCGGCGTGAGTTTTCATTCATGAAATGTTGTGGCCCTCGGGTGGAAACGTGCAGTAGTGCCACCGTGTAGCTGTGCTGGAAACTGTACCGAATGTAGTCGTGGTGGAGCTAGCCTGTACCTGAACAGAGACAAGACAGGTTAACATTTCTGATGAAGGGTCACTGACCTGAAACGTTAACTCTGCTTCTCTCTCCACAGATGCTGCCAGACCTGCTGAGTATTTCCAGCATCTGCAGTATTTTGCTTTTACTAACATTTGGGGTCTGAGCTCTTCATCAGAACTGAATAAAATTAACCCCAAACTTTAGCCTGTCGTTTCATTGAGCGCAAGGTCTAAGCTGACACTCCAGTGCAGTACTGAGGGAGTGCTGCACTGTCAGAGGTACCACAAACAATAATGTGACAATAACCGGATAATCTGTTTTAGTCATGTTGGGCGAGGAATAAATATTGACAAGTGCACTGGGGAGAGCTCCGCAGCTCTACTTCAGAATAGTGCCAGGGAATATTTTATATCCACCTGAGAAGGCAGGTGGGCCTCAGTTTAAGTTCTCATCCAAAAGATAACACCTCCCTCTCTGGAGTGTCGGCCGAGCTTTGTTGCTCTATTCATGTCTCTGAAGTGGGACTCAAACCCATAGCCTTGTAAGTCAGCGCAAGAGTGCTATCACTGAGGTATGGGTAACATTATGTACCTCTATCTATGCTCACAGGCAGGTTATGCTTTCACTTTCTTTGCAGCAGTTTCAGTGAGAGGTAGTGAATTATTTATTTAGCAAATGCAGACTCAGCACATAATTCCAGACATCTTAGAGCTTCATTAGCTGCATAGACCATCAGATAGTTTAGGATTTTTGTCATTCATTCACAGGATGTGGGTGGTGTTGGTAAGGACAGCATTTATTGCCCATCGCTAATTGCCGTTGAGAAGGTGGTCATGAGCTGCCTTCTTGAATCACAGCAATCCGTGTGGTAAAGAAATCCCCACAGTGCTGTTAGGTAGGGAGTTCCAGGATTTTGGCCCAGTGACGATGATATATTTGCAATTCAGGTTGGTGTGTGACTTGGAGGGGAACTTAGACATGGCGGTGTTCCCATTCTCCTGCTGAAAGGCCGAAACATACCCTTGTAGGATTTTTAACCTTATTTTCAAATCCACCCATGGTGTTCCTTTATGCCTATCTCTGTAACATCCTCCAGCCCTGCCACTCTCTGAAGTCTCTGCGCCCCTCCACTCATCCTAATTTTCATTGCTCCACCACTGCCAGTCCTGCCTCAGCTGCTGAGGGCCTAAGATCTGGAATTCCCTCCCTAAACCTCTCTCCTTCTCTGCTTTTCTTTCCTCCTTTAAGATGCTCCTTTAAACCTACCTCTTTGACCAAGCTTTTGGTCACCTGTCCTAATATCTCCTAACGTGGCTCTGTGCAAATTGTGTTTGATAAGGCTGCCGCAAAGGAATTTGGGACGTCTTACTATGTTAAAGACACTATATAAATGCAAGTTCTTGTTGTACCACTGGGGTATATACTGGGAACATGGTGTTATCATAAGTGAGTTGTGGTCAGAGGGTAGCTGAACAAAGGCACACAGACATTAGTTCCCAAATTAAGGTTTTACGTTCACCCCTTATTTATGCTTACCATTATATATTCCTTTGCCCACATTCAGAATCAAAAGTGATGACGTAAAAGATGTAATTATACACTCCCGCTAGTGGTGGCGTTGCAGCACCTCCACGGGCGGGAAGGTTGGTGGGTGTAATTACAACCTGACAATTTGAATAGGCAGTTTCCGTTATTAATGTGGATGTAGGAATTCATAATGGAAGAAGTTGACAGAACATCTGGGCAGTTTTAAAATTTTTAACATGTATACATTTATAGTTGAACAGAAAAACCTATGACAATTTGGAAAGCAGAGAAGTGAGCATTGCTTTCAGTGGAGCAGTTTTTCTGTAGGTGCAGGCTGGTCTGAGAGATTGGAAGATGCCAAACTGAGCCACTGCAGCCTCATCACAGGTGGGAGGGTGCCACTACAGGATGAAAAGTTTACATAGACAATTTTAGTTTTAATGGAAAGCCTTGCCTTTTGTGATCTCAGGAGATCCCAAACGTTTAAAGCCAATGGATTGCTTTCGAAATGTAGTCACAGTTGTAACCAAGGAAAACCTGGAAGGAAATTTGAGCACAGCAAGGTCCCACAAACAGCAATGGGATCCAACTTTTGGATGAGACGTTAAACCGAGGCCCCACTTGCTCTCTCAGGTTGACATAAAATATCCCACAACACTATTTCAAAGAAGAGCCTGGTGAACTGGTTAATATTTATCCTGAGTAGTGCTGAAAAAAAGACATGCTGTTGAAGTTTTTTGTCTTGCACTCATCAGGACAGACACAAGAATGCCAAATTTCAAAGAGAGCAACAATTTATACTGCATGAGAAATTGGTGCTGATCGGTTGCCAAGTTGACTCTGATTGGTCCAGGCATTGCCATGGAGAATGCATAAGGGAACTGTTACGATCAGGTGATAAGGGGTCAAAAGGCTCCCCTCTTGTCCCTCTCCTTATTTGACCACAACAGGGTTTATTCCTTTTTAAACAGTGAATGTGCTTACCAATGCAGTGACTGTTTAACCCTTTAGGTGCTTTGATCATAAAAGAACCAATTGGACAGGTTTTCTTGTGTTTAAACAAGAAAGGACTTAGTTTCATTTTACTTAAAATCTAAACCCGATCAAAGTAAAATAATAAAATTATGCTCCAACTTTCACATACATACACACACACGAGAATCACACACAATAGTTTACAGAGTGATAAAGAATAGTTTGGTTCGATTAGTGTCCAGAACAAATAAAAATAATATACAGTCTGTGGGGTCTGGTAATTTAGTTGTCTTACGGCTGAATTCATGGTTCTGCAGTCTCTGGTTGGTAGAAATGCACTTGCAGCTGGTCCACTTGGTTCAGGGTTTTCTTGGAGACAGTGATGTAGGTGGCTTTCTCCCCCGGTGTCTCTGTCTGTAGCAATGGTACACTCGGATGTTCAACAGTCGCAGACAGGTTGGAACCTTGCGATGTTACCTGGAGAGAAAGAGGGAGAGAGAGACACACACACAGCTGCACGGGGTCTTGCACTGGTTAGCTCTCAAAGCTTGTCTGCTCTGTACAACAAAAAACTCCAAGTTCACACAGACTGGGGAGACTGTCACATGGTTCTCTCAGTACTCTTTTTTTAAATGAGGTCCAAAGTCTAAGAAACCCAAATCTCTCTCAGGTTGTATTGTTTCAATGTTTACCCCCTGGAGCTATATCTCCACAAGGGAATGCTCCAAGATGGCTTTGAATGTCCTGCTAACAAGGGTGATCCAAGATCATTTACTCAACTGTTCGAGCCATTGTTCTGGATGGGAGCTTTTTGGACAAGCTTCTCCACTTCGATATCCTGGAATGTGAGGTATTTCAATGCAAATTGTGGTGGCTATCTTAGCTGCCAGTTAAATGTAGGATTCCAGCTTTCCTTTTTACAAATTTATTGTAGGTTTCCAACCAATGAATTAAAATCCTCATTCAGCACAGCATATTTTCTTGACACCCATGCTTTGTTTAATTCAAAAAAAGCACAACACCTGGACATGTTCCTTTTGCCTGCAGAGGACAGGTCCCTGCATATGAATATATGTAGCTTCTAGCAAATGTAAGTGAGTCACATTGCGAGCCCAACTAATTATCTCCATGGCAACACCTCAACCAATCAGAGGCAACTTGCCAATCAATCAGCACCCTTTCCTCATGCAGTATAAATTGTTGCTCCCTTTGAAATTTGGCATTCTTGCATCTATCCTGATGAGTGCAAGACAAAAGGCTTTGACAGCATCTATTTTTTTCAGCAAAACTCAAGAAACTATTAATATTTATCCCTTAACCAACATCATTAAAACAGATTATCTATTCTCACTTTTCAGTTTTTGTGACGTTTGTGCAAATTTCTGTCTCTTTTTTTACATTACAATAGTGACTAAACTTCAAAAAATACTCAATTGGCTGGAAAAAGCTTTGAAATTCCTGAGCTCGTGGAAGGTGCTATAGAAATGCAATATCTTTCCTTCTTTAAGTGTAGATATAGGAATTTATAATCAAAACGTTGTTAGAGGATTTGCATGTAGATTTCTAATAGAAAGAACTCACATTTAACCAGCACCTTTCATTATCTTAGGACATCGCAAAGCACCTTACAGCTAATGAAATGCTTTTGTAGTGTAGTCACTGCTGTAATGAAGGAAAAGTAGTAGGCAATTTATGCGCAGCAAGCTCCCATAAAGAACAATGAGATAAATGACCACCTCACTTAAACTGCTTTATTGATGTTGAATCCACCTAACTGAAGTGCCTCATGTTCCTGGAACTCTAACTTGGCATAAAGGTCTTAACCCTACAGCTGAACTAAGTGAACTGAAAGTAGGGAGAAACCCTTCAGCAAATCTACCAGAACCTGGAGAGATTATTAGTCAAAGTTTTCGAAGTATTTACTGCACAGATGCATCAATACTATTCGCCTCAACTACTCCTTGTGGTAGCAAGTTTCACAATTGAACCACTCTACAGGTAAAGACATTTCTTCTGAATTCCCTATTGCATTCATTAGTGTTTATGGCCCAGAGCTCTGGCCTCACCTGCAGTGGAAACATCTTCTCTATGCTTACCCCATCAAACCCTTTCATAGTCTTAAAGACCTCTATCAGGTCACCCCTCTTTTCTAGAGAAAAGAGATCCAGTTTATTCAGCCTTTCCTGTTCCATATAACCTCTCCGTTCTGATATCTTTCTAGTTAATCATTTTTGCCCTTTCTCCAATGCCTCTATATCATTTTTGTAATATGGAGCCCAGAACTGTTCATAGTGCTCCAAGTGTGGTCTAACCAAGCTTCTATACAAGTTCTGATCAAGAAGAGATCATCCACAAATAACAAATATCTTAAAGGACATCCCAAACTCTTTGTTAGCAGGACAATAATCAATATGATCACCCGAGTGGTTAGAAAGTGCGAATAACAGCTCATCTCCCCATCTGGGGAGTCGCTTTTGAAATCATGGCTGATACAAAGCCAATTAGAATACTGTCATCTGCCGTTTCCCCTCACCTCCCCATGTGAAATGTTACATTTTTCATCAGCAAGCCATCGCATGCTAAGAAATGTCACGCAGACCGGAGAGAATGACTGTGCCATTAACACGTACTGCCTCCAGGCAGAATTGCACATTCTCACCATCTCAAGAGAAAGGAGGAATGAAGTCTCAGCTTCCACAGTTTCATTTTTAATTCCAAGTGTGTCGCTGTAGCTGAAAATTCTCATGAACCGATATAATACGTAAAGATCTTAGAGCATGGCCTAGGCAAAGTCTTTATCCCTTGCATTTTGAATGATAGTCATCCTCACTTGGGCACTCACCAGGGGGCGATGCCACACCGATATAGCTTTCCGAAAAAAAAACTAGCTTTGGAAGTGCTGCATTTACTGAGTTTGTTTAATGCATTAACATTTAAGACAGAGGCAAAGCTCCTTTAGGAGAGTGAAAAATGTAATAATCATTGGAATTAATTACAATTAATCCATCTTTTGAATGAAATGTAAAACCGAGGCCCCATCTGCCCTCTTAGGTGGACATAAAAGATCCCATGGCTCCATTTCAAAGGAGAGCCATAGAGTTTCTCCCCGGTGTCCTGGCCCAATATTTATCGCTCAATCAAAATCACAAAAACAGATTATCTGGTCACTATCACATTGCTGTGTGTGGGAGCTTGCTGTGCATAAATTGGCTGCTGCGTCTCCTACATTACAACAGTGACTACCCTTCAAACAAACTTAATTGGCTGTAAAGTGCTTTGAGACATCCAGTGCTTGTGAAAGGTGCTATATCAATGCAAGTCTTTCTTACAGTTAATTAGACTAAACAAGCGATGTAACTCTTCTTATCAATGATCCATTTATCGATGTTCGAGTGCCTCTAATAAATGTCCTCTTTAAGTGTCAGCCTTGCTCAGTAATTGCACTCTTGCCTTTGAGGTCGTAAATTCAAGCCCATTTCAGGATGTGGCCACATAATCTAGACAGATGCTTCAGGAGGATTTTAACCCCATCCACTCTGCCAGTGTAAATTTGCTTGGCAGTTGAAGTACCTTGGGTAACTGCCCAAGTCCTGCCATCCACAGTTTTAACTCAGGTTTCTGACAGGCAGCTAAACCAGCCACCCAACAGGTACAAACTGACACAGGCAAATCAGGATCAAGTAACATCACCCAGATCCTGGTCACATTTTAACTGTCGACTCACCAAACCCACAATCACTACCACTTAGAAGGAAAACAGCAGCGGGGGTACGGGAACACCACCCCCTCCAAGTCACACGCCATCCTGACTTGGAGATCTATCGCCATCTTGTCACTGTCGCTCGGTCAAAATTCTGGATCTTCATCCCTAACAGCACTGTGGAAGTCCATTCACCACACAGACTGCAGCGGTTCGAGAAGGCAGCTCACCACTACCTTCTTCAGGGGATTTAAGGATGGGCAACAAGTCCCGGCCTAGTCAGCAACACCCAAATCCTGTGAATAAATTTTTTAAAAATCTTGAAGTGTCAGCCTTGACTCATTGCTAGCACTCTCACCTCTGAGTCAGAAGGTTGTGTTCTCAAACCCCACTCTAGAGACTTGAACACATAATCTAGGCTGACACTCCAGTGCAGTACTGAGGGAGTGCTGCACTGTCAGAAGTGGATGAGATATTAAACTGAGGCCCATCTTAGGTGGGTGTAACAATCCCATGGCACTATTTCGAAGAAGAACAACAGAGTTCTCCCTGGTATCCTAGCCAATATCTATCTCCCAATCAGTGCCACTAAACAGAATAGCTGATCATTTGTTTCACTGCTGTTTGTGGGAGCTTGCTGTGTGCAAATTGGCTGCTGTGTTTCCCACATTATAAGAGTGACTACACTTCAAAAGTTCTTCATTATAGAATGCTTTGAGATAGCCTGAGGTCATGAAAGTGCTATTTAAATGCAAATTTTTCTTTTTTCAAACTAAATATATACAGTTCTCACCTTCCAGGATAAAGTTACTGACTAGGACCCGAGGCACTGTTTAACCTACAGTTAATTCAGCAAAGGTATGTTGTGTGAGGTCACACTGTGCTCTGGTGGTGTTTAGTTCCTGTTGAAATTCAGCCCTTGTACAAACACAACTGTTTAAATAAGGTGTTAGATACAAAACTCACTCGGAGGAACTCGGGCGGAGATAAAAAAGACACAAGCCAGGCCTAACAGCCTCACTTTACTGTATTACTTCATTTTACTGTACTCTGATCTAGCTAATGTCTCATTACTGACCCATAAACCACCCTGAAAGCATTCATGTAAGACTCTCCCAGCCTGCGGACTGACAAAAGGGAGTCCCTTTATTTACATCCATTGCTCTCAATCCATCCTGTCCCCGAATGAGTGAGCCCCGGTGTGGGCTGCTACTATCTGCTGTTGTTCCTAATCCATCCCGCAAATGTATCACTGTAAAACAGACCCTCAGTCTGCAACATAGAAGGGACAAAAGATATTTAAACAAGAAAGAGGCAGCAGTGAGACTTTGTCCCTCTTTATGGGACCTCTATCCCAGCATCGTGGAGCTTAGTAGCACTCAATTCCTTCACCTGATTTACAAGAGATCTCCGTCTTTGTTGAAATGTAATGAATTAGATTGTTTTCCCAGCCCGTTTGGAAAGGGGGAGGAGAATGATTTGATTCCTTTGTCTTTGGGAGCTCCAAAGGCAACTCTGCACACAGACTCACAAAAACACACAAATACACACGCACTAACACGCACCTACACAAATAGAGGTAAACGCAGATGCACACAAATGCACATACATGCATACACACAGACAAGTGCATGCAGACAAATAAATACGCATGCACACATGTTTCTTTTCACACAATGCCATGATCATCTATCTGGGGAAATGGAGGCACAATGACTGCAATTCCCATACCACTGAATATTTTTGTTTTGCGTGTGGAGTGAACTAGAAGGTTCTCTTTGATGATGCTCTCTGACTGGCACCATCCATGCTGCCAGTGGGCAGAGAGAGTGGCATTGGCTCTCGGTATGATGTCACCCAGCCACCATGTTTTTTATTTTAACACTGACAAGCGAGAAAACATAAGGAGTACAAGGCACAGAATAAAATGAGAGAACATTCCGAAAAGAAAGAGCAGGATCACAGGATTAAAGTGAAACTTGATTACTTGAGGAATGTTTGCTGCATTGGGAATGTTAGACTTGACATCCTTGTTCCGAAGACTGGTGATGCAAGGAGGGAGGGGAAGGTATAGGTCAGTAACTGTGAAGGAATTAGAATGATCCTCTTTGAATACATGGATGTCTCCCGTCAGTAAGTTCCAAATTGTTGCTCTTGAATGTTGTTGCATACTGCTCCCAGTTTTTAAAGGGAGCCTTCACTGACAGGAGTGAAATGCCGCAGAAATGTGGGCCGCAGGGATCGGTGCTGGACCCTCTGTTGTTTGTCATATATATTAATGACTTGGATGTGAATGTAAGGGGCATGATTAGTAAGTTTGCAGATGACACCAAAATTGGTGGTGTAGTGGACAGTGAAGAAGGTTGTCGAAGAAGGTTACAACAGGATATAGATCAACTGGGAAAGTGGGCAAGGGATTGGCAAATGGAATTTAATGCAGACAAGTGTGAAGTGATGCATTTTGGGAAGATAAACCTGGGCAGGACATATACAGTGAATGGCAGGGCCCTGGGGAGTGTTGTTGAGCAGAGAGTAGACAGGTAGATAGGGTGGTGAAGAAGGCGTATGGCATGCTTGCCTTCATCAGGTGAGGCATTGAGTACAAGAGTTGGGATGTCATGTTACAGTTGTACATGACGTTGGTTGGGCTGCATTTGGAGTACTGTGTGCAGTTCTGGTCACCGCACTACAGGAAAGATGTGGTTAAGCTAGAGAGGGTGCAGAAAAGATTCACAAGGATGTTGCCTGGTTTGGAGGGGTTGAGTTACAAAGAAAGATTGGATAGGCTGCGTCTGTTTTCCCTGGAGCGAAGGAGGCTGAGAGGGGACATGATAGAGGTATATAAAATGATGAGAGGCATAGATAGGGTAGATAGCCAGAGTCCGTTTCCCATGGTAGGGGTGACTAAAACTAGAGGGCATAGATTTAAGGTGAGAGGGAGGAGGTTTAAAGGGGATCAAAAGGGTAAATTTTTCACAAAGAATAGTGGGTATCTGGAATGAGCTGCCTGAGGAGGTGGTGGAGGCAGGAACAGTAGCGACATTTAAGAGGCATCTGAACAGGTACTTGAATGAGCAAGGCATAGCGGGATATGGAATTAATGCAGGCAGGTGGGATTAGTATAGATAGGCATTGTGGTCAGCATGGACGTGGTGGGACGAAGGGCCTGTTTCTACGCTGTACGACTCTATGACTCTATGACTAAATGTTGCAAGTCGTTGCAGTTGTGGAAATGCTGTAGGTAAGCAAGTTAAAGGCATTTGAACTTTCACCACCAGACTGAAGACTGGCAGTAATGGATTGGCTTCCCGTTATAAACTCTGACCGTTGAGTGCACTGGAATAGTCTAGAGCTAACAAAGGCATGGATGACGGTTTCAGCAGCAGATAAGCCGAGGCAAGGGTGGAATCAGGTGATGTTATGGAGGTGGAAATAGGCAGTGTTAGTGGTCAGAAGCTTATCTCAGGGTCTAATATGACACCAAGGTTGTGAACAGTTGTCATTTACAATTTTGATGAGATGTGCTTTGATACTGTGGCAGGGCAGAAACCTGATTGGAGGGATCTGATCAGTGAGTCACACTTACCGGATTCTAACCCACTGAGTTCTTTGTCAAGTTTCGATCCAATAACATTGTCATCAGTACATTCTGAATTTCGACATTGATACAGTTAAGTACAAGAAAACAGATAATCTGATTGTCTAACAGGATTTTAGAAAATGCTTTGAATTAAAATACCTGAACCAGTCGGATTCTTAAAGGGACCATGCATGGGTCTATTCTAATAATATATTTGTGGGTTTCTTTTTTTTCAGGTTGGTCCCCTTAAGATTCTTTCTGGGCATGTACCATTCCCCACCGGTTGGGAGGGATGCGAGGGCGGCCAGCACTGATCTGAACAGTATTTCTGCACAAAGCAGTCTGTGTGTCTGGGTTAATGATCGCGGTCCAGCGCATCATTCAGTTTGTGCTTGTCAATATTAATAGACACAGCAGTCAACAGAGGAACAGAGGAAAGCAAAGTCTCTGTTTCAGCAAGACTCGTTGGGAAAGTCCCCTCACCTCACAAATGGGCACTGCTGAAAGGTGGACTTGTCCGACCGCGTAAGCCTTGTTGACCTCAATATTTTGACCCGACCCTCTTGCATTGTTGAGGTGCTTTTACTGATTGGTTGAGAGTAATGTCATAGTTCATCATTTTCAACAGTCGCAGTCCCTCAAGTGTTGCTAAGTCTGGTGCTGTAGCTGCAGGTTGTCATAGCAGCAAGTTGAACATCACTGAGGCTCTGTGTGCAAGTATAGGCCAGAGAAAGGGTCTTGAATGGCTGTTTATAAGAATGAGACAAAGGGTGCAGTATTCCACTCTGGCATGCTTTCAATTATTCAAGTCGGACAAAGAAATACAACACAGCACTGTCACTGAAAAAATAAACCACACTCAGACTAAATATTTCTTTGGCTGTATGATAATCGTTAGTTTTCCTGGTCAAGCACGCAACTGCTCAACGGAGATTTCCCTGGTTACCACTGATGAATTTGCAACGTTGCTGTTGTTTTAGTATCTTCACGCACTTCCCTTGCAGAATACTGTGAGGTGGTGAACGCATTCTCAGGCCAGTTAATAGTCTGACAGGCCACAACGTGGACGTCCCTTCCGTAGCCGTAACCATCGTTGTGCCAGCTGAGAGGGTGGTTAGTCCTACAGAGTGGAAGGTTTTATGGGCTCTCACAAGCTCATACAATGCGCGGGGGACACCCACACCCACACGGCACGAGTATCCTGCTGGATGTCAACCCAGAATTCGGAGCCAGAGCTCCAGCCTCCACGTGATAAGACTATCTGCAGCAGGGCTCTATAAATGCTCAGAACGGTTGTGAGCAGCCCCTGACTCTGTTTTATTAAACTCTTAGCAAACTTTATGCTTTCTACACATCTGCTTCAAAAGTTCTTTCTAATTTCTTGGCTTTCTTCTTTCTAGAAAAATTCCTACAATTTTAAGAACAGAGTCCAGAATAAGGGGACATAACCTTAAAATTAGAGCCAGGCAGTTCAGGGGTGATGTCAGTAAGCACTTTTTCATACTGCCATGCAGATCCCCATCAGCCAAGAATGAGGCATATTAATTTTGTCATATGAACATTGATTTTAAACTGTTGCTGGAGTGAAGGAATGACTTGTTTGAAGATCACCAGACACTGGGCTGGAAGGACATTTGCATACTAAGAGACGCAGCTTGTGGAGACAAAGGACTACTCCCTGCTCCAATTAACCAAAATGGATTTTGATCACCAGACATGGAAGGTGTAAGGAAGCGCATTCCAGAGACTGCTAAGGTAATACAATCCACAAACCTCGCAGGAGAGACTGTTCCAAATAAGGAAATAGTCACATGACTAATCTGCTGGGCAACCTGGGGTTTTCTTGAATTGTGCCACAGAGAAAGGAACAGAAGGTAGTGTGCAACTGAAGCTGGAACAAGAAAGCTGCTCTCTCTCTCTCGCTTTCTCCCAACCCACTCTCTCTGCACTAATGCTTTGTTTTTCACCACACCTTTGCCTTTGCCCCATGACCTCCTTGTCAGTTAATCTCACTGGCCCTCTGTCCTATCACACACCGTTCCTTTTGTTCTCTTCCCCCACCCCTCCCACCCCCGCTTCACTTGCTTAAAACATTTCTGACCTTTGCCAGTTCTGATGAAAGGTCACAGACCTGAAACATTAACTCTGCTTCTCTCTCCACCGATGCTGCCTGACCTGCTGATTATTTCCAGCACTTTCTGTTTTTATTTCAGATTTCCAGCATCCACAGTTTTTTTGCTTTTATAGTCATGGTCACATGATTCTACTCCACCAATCACATTAATATAATGACTCTCTAATTTTATGAGTTGAACTGAAGGCTCGGATCCCTCAGCGATGACTCTGGCCTTGTCTTATGTTCTGTATTATTCTTCTTTGAGCTGTCCTGCTTATATCGTGATGTTCAATCTCTCGACCTCGACTTAGAATCCTCAACCCTCTTCCTGAAACTGACCCTTATCCAGTTCTTCTTTTAAACAGTTAGTTGACACATCGGCCGGGAATTTCCTTGGATATTCTCCTGTTCCACCACTATCATCGGCTTCTCAACTCTGTTTGCACATATTCCTGGAGGTTTCATCACATGACCTTCCACCTCTGAAACCCCCCTCTGGTCAAGCGGCTGCTTTCTTCCCATCTCCAATATTTTTTGCAACCAATAAACAAAAGTGTTCAAGGAAGATGGAAAAAAAACACACAATTCTTGTTAAAAGCCCTGTGATTTTTCTCCAGGATTGTCTGCAGTAGTGTCTGGGGGTCAATCTTTAATTCTTGGAGACTGCAGGACAGTCCTGGAGGATTGGAGATTCTATGCCCACAGCTTTAAGTGGAAGTTCGGTAGAAACCCTGTTTATCCTCGTTAATAGGGTTTCCACTGAAGATTCCACGCCTGAGCAGATATGCCCGGAGGAAGCTCCCAGTCACTAACTGCACTCCCTGGGAGTGTGCCAAAATGAGCTATTGGATGAACAAAGAACAAAGAGCAAAGAACAGTACAGCACAGGAACAGGCCATTCGGCCCTCCAAGCCTGCGCCGATCTTAATGCCTACCTAAACTAAAACCTTCTGCACTTCCGGGGTCCATATCCCTCTATTCCCTTCCTATTCATGTATTTGTCAAGATGTCTCTTAAACGTCGCTATCGTATCTGCTTCCACCACCTCCCCGGCAGCATGTTCCAGGCACTCACCACCCTCTGTGTAAAGAACTTGCCTCGCAGATCCCCTCTAAACCTTGCCCCTCGCACCTTAAACCTATGTCCCCTAGTAACTGACTCTTCCACCCTGGGAAAAAGCTTCTGACTATCCATTCTGTCCATGCCGCTCATAACTTTGTAAACCTCTATCATGTCGCCCCTCCACCTCCGTCGTTCCAGTGAAAACAATCCGAGTTTTTCCAACCTCTCCTCATAGCTAATGCCCTCCAGACCAGGCAACATCCTGGTAAACCTCTTCTGTACCCTCTCCAAAGCCTCCACGTCTTTCTGGTAGTGTGGCGACCAGAATGTGAAGACTGCAAGTATTAAGTACTGTCTCTTCCCTGCCCTCAGGACCATCCCAAAGTGTTTCACAGCTGCTAACATACAATGAAATATCGTCACTGTTATAGGGGCAAAGACAGCAACCAATTGGTGCACAGCAAGATTCCACAAGCAGCAAATGAGCCAAATGGCCAGGACAGTGGGGAGAACTCCCCTGCTTCTTTGGCCATGGGATCTTTTACACCCATCTGAGAGGGCAGATGGGGACTCAGTTTAATGTCCCATTCAAAAGACGACACCTTTCACAATGCAGCACTCCCTCAGTACCACACTTAACTGTCAGCATAGATTATGGCTTAAGTATTGGAGTATGCCTCAAGGAAGTGACCTTCTGAACCAGAGGTAAAAGGACTAACTGATTCATTTAAACAAGTATAAATTAAACAATTTAACTCAGTCTTAAATCTAATTTCTTGTAGTTCCTAAGGCACTGACTCCTGCTTGGGTATAGTTTCAGGGACACTGACTCCTGCTTGGGTACAATTCTCGAGGTGCTGACTGCTGCTGGATATAGTTCCTGAGGAACTCGTAGCCCTCAGACAACTGGTAGAATGGCACTGTGTGGGCTGTACAGAGTCTGTGGAAAGAGCAGGCCTATTGAACAATAAAGTCTTTTTTGATTCATATTTATTTGACTAATTATTCTTGCTTCAAAGAGCCTTGTTCTCTGTGGTTGGTGGGTGGGGTTGGTAGTTAAACACAGAGACACATCTTTCTGAACACACTTAAAATGTCACTGCAGAGGCCTAAGCAATTTCTTAGTGAGGCCTCTGTATATGGCTTTCTCCATCAAGGCAATTGCCTGTAAGTTTAGATCCCTGAAATCGTAAGCGGGAGGAATTAACCGTTTAACGTTTGGCACATAAATAAAACCAGAAGCTTTGCCCTTTGCGTGACAATCAGCTACTAACTTTGAATGTTTTTCTTGAGGTGACGCGTTCTCAGGAGAAATAATGTGATCGGAACCTTTTAATTAGATTACATTCTGGTGACTTGCTCCCAGGTAGCCATTGTATTCTATTAATAACGCATGGTGACTCCAGAAAGACAGCAAGGGTAGAGAGACACCATCCAGTAACGATCTTGAATTCCTGCGAGTGTTCGGCTGGAAGTGACTGAGAACTGCTTCATACCCACTGGCTATGGTAAATCCCAGTGATGACTGTAACAGAAACTATTGAGCCTTGCACTGATGTTATAAAGGAGTAGATGGGTGCCAACTTTGACTCAGTGCCAACTTACTCTTCTTACCTCTGGTTCAGGGGTTCAATTCCCACTCCAGACACTTGCGTGTGAAGTCTAGGCTGACACGCAAATTGAGTACTGAGGGAAATGCTGCACTGCCGGAGATGCCGTCTTTTGGATGAGAGATTAAACAAGGCCCTGTTGGGTGGACATAAATAATCCCATGGCACTATTTCAAAGAAGAGCAGGGGAGTTAGCCCTGGTATGCTGGCCAATATATATCACCTGACCCAACACCCAAAAACAGATTATCTGATCATTGTCACATTGCTGTTTGTGGGAGCTTGCTGTGTGCAAATTGGCTGCCATGTTTCCTACATTAGCACAGTGCCAGCACTTCAAAAACTGTTCCCATTAACAAATGACAAGGAAGAAGGGACACAGATTGGAAGTTTTGGGCAAAAGATGCAGGGGGACTATGAGGAAGCACTTTTTATGAGGCTGCGTTTGCTGACAACGCAACCACTAGGTGGCACCGCAGTGGCACATGCACAAATGCAGCCTGTGCCACTAAAACGTCACAGTCTGCGACGTCAGGCAGCTGCCATCACAAAAGATGGCGCTGCTCAAATAATCACACAAAGACAACCTAAACACATGGCAGGACACAATGGCCGGAGCGAGAGAGCGAGCGGGCCGGGGAGAGAGTGAGCGGGCGGACGTGGGGGGAGAGCGAGCGAGCGGGGGGGGGGGCGGTGGGAAGAGAGTGCGCCCGCCACCACCAAGCTGTCTCCCCGTTTCCCCCAACCTCGCTCTCTCCCCACGTTAGGCGATGACGTCATCTGCGCATGCGCCCACCAGTCCTGGCAATGCGGAACGCAGCGCATGCTCAGAGAGTATGAGCCAATTTGCGCATGTGCGCATTTTGGCGCAGTCTGATGACGTCAGCTGCCGGCTGCGTTGTCAGTAATCGCTTTGTATTTTTTAATGCAGCGGGTGGTAATGACCTGGATCTCGCTGCCCGCACGGGTGATGGAAGTGAAGATGATCAATGACTTCAAGAGGAGAGAAATAGGCCTGCAGGGCTATGGGAATTGAGCCAGGAAGTGGGACTGACACTATAGCTTTGTAGAGAGCAGGCATGGACTCAATGGGCCAAATGGCCTCCTTCTGTGCCATAAATGACTCCATGACTTAACTGGCTGTGGGACGTTCTGAGATCGTGAAAGTTGCTATATAAATGCAAGTCTTTCTTTTTTTTTTCTATAGGTGGTGTGGGGTTTCCATGCGGATTTTTATTAAGTAGTGAAGTTATATTAAACTTGTGCAGGGCCCTGTTCAGGCTGCATGTTCTGGTCTCCATACTATACAAAGAACATAGAAGCACCAGGGAAAATTCAAAAAAGATTTACAAGGATGATACCAGCACTGAGAGATTACAGATATCGGGAAAGACTGGACATGTTGGGGTTTTTTTCTTTAGAAAGGAGAAGTCTTACAGGAGACCTTAATGGAGGTTTTTAAAGTTATGAATGGGTTGGACAGGGTAGATGCGAAGAGAACATTTCCACTTGTGGGAGAATCCAAAACTAGGGGCCATAAATATAAGATAGTTACTAACAAATCCAATAGAGAAATGAGGAGAAATTTCTTTACTCATAGAGGAGAATGTGGATCTTGCTACCACTCTGACTGGGATTACCCTCCTACCGTAAATGCTGCTGGTAGCTCGCTCTCTGCAGATGGCAGCAAAGACTTTGGGCCTGGAAGCCCAGAGGATATTCCTCCCATTTGGAAGGTGATGATAGGCCCAATGAATTGGCAGTAAAGACCCTGAATTCCCCAGGAGGAAAGAGGGCCTTGAAGTAGACTCCAGTCACTTGAATTCAAGCCCTGCACCAACGGGATATCATCTTCTGCCCCTTTAAGAACCCTTGCCATCTCTTCTTGCACCTCAGCTGCATCCACTGAATTTTGTGCCCTCTGGGCTCTGTCTTGGCAGCAGTATTCTGCTGGGAGCCCACTGTGCATCTCGAACCTCAACTTATTTCTTTGGAGGGGTAAACACACATCCTGTCCTGTCGGAAGTTCACCCGAAAGGGAAGATCCCAGTCGAAGGCCTCGATTACAAGGAGAGGTGTGTCAGTGATGGACTTGCCATGTATTGCTATACAACTTGGCAAAAGGAGTAGTGATACCATTAATGACAAGCACAGAATGAGGGCTGGAAGAGTTATTGGATGAATATTTCTGTCAATCCAATTGGCTCCAGCATTTCCATGAGAAAGTTCCAGTCTTATCCAGCAAGAAACCACATCGAACAAGAATCATATGACATTCCTGGACTGTGAACAACATTCCACAATAGAACTAGTCTGATTCAAACAAACTAGTTGAGCAACCAAATTATAGGTGGTGAAAAGTTTCAACACAATTGAGGTGGGTTAGAATTCAAAATGATCCAAATTCCCAGACTAGCGACTGACTTGGTGATAGAATAAAGTACATAAAATGATAAAGCAACTAATTTAGCAACCGTTCTTATCGATTTCAAGCCTTTTGAACATCTCCTTAAGAGATAGGGGAAATCCAGTCAGCTCCACCCCAAGACGAGGAAGTGGTTCAGTCATTAAATAAACCCTATGGCACCTCTTTAAATAATACAGACCATCGTCGTTCAAAGTATTGAGGCCTGAGTGCTGAGTTAACTGATAGCTGGGGGAGTTATAGGATCTCCCCAGTACCCCTGGGCAAGGGAGGGAAACAAATTGACAGCTCTTGTCCACTAGTCAACCATTGACTCTCATCCACTCACCATCCACTTAGCCTAATGTATTGACCATCCATTGACTCTGATCTACTGATTATCCATGACCATCCATTGACCCTGATCTACTGGCATGTGACCTTCCACAGGAAGCTCTAGTGGGAGTGTGTAACTTGGTGGAAATGGGTCCGAGCCAATTTCTTGCCCCTTCTCTCCCAGTACACGGAACTTTGCCCCATAAAAGAACAGCACCTAGGATTTCTGTGGTGTTCTCCCAAACTCCTTACCTCCCTCTGTAACCTTGGCAGTAGATAGGCAATAGAAACCTGCCCCCTCCCTCCACCCCCCCCCCCCCCCCCCCCCCATCCCCCCACCACCAGGGAAACAGTGCAAGTAGTTAAAAACGGCCAGGGTTTCAGTTGATCTTCAGCTGCAGTTACAGGGAGATCAGGAGTATTGCATAGAAGCTCTCCTTCAAGAAACTTCAAATTTTCCTTCACACAATTAATGGGCAATTGGGCGACAAATTGCAAGTCGACTATTCGTCAGGCACTAATTCTGTGGCTTAGCGGATAGCTTTCTTGCCTCTGAGTTAGAAGGTTGTTTGCTGAAGTCCCACTCCAGAGACCTACACATAATCTAGGCTGTCACTTTAGTGCAGTGGGGGGGGGGGGGGGGGGGGGGTGGTGGGGAGTGCTGCACTATTGGAGGTGCTGTTTTCTGATGAGATAAACTGAGGGCCTGTCTGCCCTCTCAGGTGGATATAAAACATCCCATGGCACTATTTCAAAGAAGAGCAGGGGAGTTGTCCCTGGTACTTTGGTCAATATTTATTCCACAACGAATATCATTAAAACAGGTTATTTAGATTTTAGATTAGATTAGAGCTACAGCACTGTAACAGGCCCTTCGGCCCACTGAGTCTATGCCGACCATCAACCACCCATTTATACTAATCCTACACTAATCCCATATTCCTACCAAACATCCCCACCTGTCCCTATATTTCCCTACCACCTACCTATACTAATGACAATTTATAATGGCCAATTTACCTACCAACCTGCAAGTCTTTTGGCTTGTGGGAGGAAACCGGAGCACCCGGAGAAAACCCACGCAGACACAGGGAGAACTTGCAAACTCCACACAGGCAGTACACAGAATCGAACCCGGGTCCCTGGAGCTGAGAGGCTGCAGTGCTAACCACTGCGCCACTGTGCCGCCCATTCTTTCTTCTTTTTGGGCCTCCTTATCTCGAGAGACAATGGATACGCGCCTGGAGGTGGTCAGTGGTTTGTGAAGCAGCGCCTGGAGTGGCTATAAAGGCCAATTCTGGAGTGACAGGCTCTTCCACAGATAATGTGATCATTATCACATTGCTGTTTGTGGGATCTTGCTGTGTGCAAATTGGCTGCTGTGTTTCCTACATTACAACAGTGACTACACTTCAAATGTACTTCCTTTGCTGTGAACTGCTTTTTAGATGTCTCAAGTTTCTTAAAGCTGCTGTGTAAATGCAAACCTTTCTTTTTCTGTGAAGAGTTTGGACAACTCCTGCACTGCCACTGCAAGACTCTTCTCTTTTATACTGTTCTATATGTGGAGTGTTTGGTGTCATCACTTCCAAGGGAGGTTCTGTGCACCACAAGTGATAAAACCTCGTGTTTTGTTTATACATTACCAGACCACACCTTGCTATCGAGTGCAGTGGAGGAGAATGGGTGGAGTTTAGTGAACCTGAGCACAGAATTTTATTCATTCTGTAAGACACCAAGAAAAGCAAGATTTTTTTTTGAATGGAGTACCCGATGATTTATGGGGTAGGTGTGTCACCCTTTGTAGCACTGAGCCATTTTCATCGAATCACAGAGTGATATAGAACAGAAGGAGGCCACTCGGCCCATCATGCCTGTACCAGCTCTATCTACTCTGAAGAGCTATCCCATTAGGCCCACTCCTTTTCCCTTTCCCCATAGTCCTGCAAATCATAGAATAGAATCATAGAAATTTGCAGCTCGGAAGGAAGCCATTCAGCCCATCATGTCCACACCAGCCAACAAGGAACCATTCAGTCTAATCCCACTTTCTGGCTCTTGATCCATAGCCTTAAGTTATGGCACTTCAAGTGCCTGTCGAAGTACTTTCTAAATGTTGAGGGTTTCTGACTATCACCCTTTCAAGCAGTGAGTTCCAGATTCCCACCATCCTCTATGTGAAAAAAATTTCACCTCAAATCTTCCCTAAATCTATGCTCCCTGGTTAAGGACCCCTCAAGGAAGGGGAATAGGCCCTTCCTATCCACTTTCTCTAGACTCCTCAATTTTATACACTTCAATTAGGTCTCCCCTCAGCATCCTCTGTTCCAAAGAAAACAATGTTTGTCCTTGAAGTATTTACTCAATTCCCTTTCCAAAAATTATTATTGAATCTGCTTTCATCAGTCTTTCAGGCAGTGCATTCCAGATCATACACATCGCTGCGTAAAAAGAAATTCTTCTCAACTCCCCCTCCAGTTCTTTTGCCAATTATTTGAAATCTTGGGCCGCAAAATCCGGCTTGATAGCGCTAGTAGTTTCGATGGTATGGGTGCCAGTTTAGTAGCCAATTGGCTTCTGCGCTGGTTCCACCCTTTTCCAACATGGAACCTGCTGAACGCCATCTTGGTGAGGGCATCAGTTACACACGTGCGGCGGAAGTATGCAGTGCAGGCAGATTGTGAGGTCAACCAGTGTCTCATGCTCATTTGACACCAGCGTTGCCATTTGCAACCTTGCCACTCTAGTTAACACCCTCCCTTAAGCACACGCAACTGAACATGCGTTCAGCAGCACAAGGGACCACCAGCACCATTTAAACATGTAAGTTAATTGCTTATTACATTCTACTGGCTGTTTGAGTTTGTGGAAGTTTGGCGGAGTTGCTTAAAGTTGGTGAAGATTGCAGGGTGTGGTGCTACACGTGCAAGGGCTCTGGGCACACCATTTGCTACTAATGATGGGTGCTATTGTTGCAATCCCCCTTGGGGCTGCAGCATGAGAGGGAGATGATACAGGGGCAGCAAAGACAAAGAGCAGCTGCTCACAGAGGGAGAAGGAGTAGCGGGGAGAAGGGCCCTCATTAGGAGAGCTTATCCACCTCGGCTGTGCAGGGAACGCATTTCCGACCTTCCCCTGAGCCAGGAGCAGTGTGTTTGGCAGCTGCAATTCACAGAGAAGGTGCTAACCAGACTGTGAGAGCTCTTGGAATAGGATTGACAACCTCAGAGCGGGGCGAGGACAGCACTGCCAGTGGTTGCCTGGCCCTCAACCTCTCTGCGTCGGGGTCCTTCCATGCTGGAACAGGTGACATAGTTAACATCGCCATCCATTGCTGCATCAGAGAGGTTCAGTATGCCAGCAGAGGGGACACATTGTGTTCCCCTGAAGAGACGGAAGCAGATGGAGCACGTATGCACACATGCCTTGGCAGGTTCCGCATCTCAATATTGATGTGTACCAGGACTACAAAGGGTTGCCATTCACTCAATGAGCAGTTGGTATTAAAAAATAATGAATTATCTTGGTGCTATATAGACTCTTAGAGCACCAAATGAGGCCATTTGGCCCATTGTGTCTGTACCAGCTCTTTGAAAGTGCTATCCAATTCATCCCACTCCCCTGTTCTTTCCCCGTAGCCTTGCAAAACTTTCCTTTTCAGGTATTTATTGAATTCTCTTTTGGAAGTTATTATTGAATCTGCTTCCACCTTTCAGGCACTGTATTCCAGATCACAACAACTCACTGTGTAAAAACCTCTTTCATGTTGCCTCTGGTTCTTTTGATGCTTACCATAAATCTGTGTCCTCAGGTTACTGACCTTTCTGCCACAGGAAACAGTTTCTCCTTATTTATTCTATCAAAACTCCTCATGATTTTTGAACAGCTCTATCAAATCTCAACTTAGCCATCTCTGCTCTAAGGACGTCTCTCCACATAACTGATGCCCTTCATTGCTGGTACCAGTTCAACAGAAAATCTCTCTCCGAGTGCAAGATGATTGCAAGATAGTCTTGTGCCTAACCTAATGGTGGAGAGATGGGACCTCCGCAGTGAGTGTTCATCCCTGGTTCATTAAATTGGGGCGGCGCAGTGGCGCAGTGGTTAGCACCGCAGCCTCACAGCTCCAGGGACCCGGGTTCAATTCTGGGCACTGCCTGTGCGGAGTTTGCAAGTTCTCCCTGTGACCGCTTGGGTTTTCGTCAGGTGCTCCGGTTTCCTCCCACCGCCAAAGACTTGCAGATGATAGTTAAATTGGCCGTTGTAAACTGCCCCTAGTGTAGGTAGGTGGTAGGGAATATGTAGGGAAATTGCTGTAGGGTTGATATAAATGGGTGGTTGTTGGTCGGCACAGACTCGGTGGGCCGAAGGGCCTGTTTCAGTGCTGTATCTCTAAATAAAATAAAATAAAATAAATTTAAAAAAATCAAAGTGCCTTCTCCCCTCTCTTTACTAATACATGCCCCCCCCACTTCAACCCCTCCAAAAAAAAAACAAGGGCACTGAAAGGAAATAAGGAATTTCCATTCTCAAAGCGGTGGAGGGTGTTGTATGATTACCTTTAAGAGTGATGTCCCTTTAAGATCTTACTATGCTAATAAGCTAATTACCAAGACATAGTCATGTGACTCCAAGCCTGAGTCACTCTGCAACTGTAACACCCATAGTAAGGTTCTATAAATAGTTAGTTCTGTACTATATATACTTGATAGCTGTGAATAAACCTGTTTGAGATCTGTTCAGCGTAACAGGATTGCATGGGTCTCATTCATGTTGCATCAGACAAAATAAAGATCTCATTACAGAGGGGACACAGTGTGATGATTAGTCAGTGGGCATACGTGAAGACCGCGCCCAGAATACCATGCTGGTGAACACCACTATCCTGGCAGCAGTCATGATGCCAGTCAGCCGATGCAGCAATCTTTCAGCCATCACATCAATCAGACAATGGCTGGCTGGGTGACAAGGTCTATCTACACCTGGCTGATGACTCTCCTCCACAACCCAACCACACGTGGCCGGCATTCATATGAATGAAAACCACTCTGTCACAGGGAACATCATCAAGCAGGCCATTGCTGAAGCAATGGTTCCACTGTCTCAACCGCTAGCCCTCCAGTACTCGCCAGCGTGGGTGACCTGATTCATGGTGTGCTGCATTCTCCACAAGCTGGCAATCAAGAGGGCACAGCTCTTGCCACCATGATGTGATAAATGACCTCAGGACAAGGAGGAGGAGTAAGAGAAGGAGGAGGAGCAGGAGCTGGAGGAGAAGGAAGGGAGGAAACAGCTGGCCTATCCATGTTCTGGACAGGTTGTCCATTAGTGCCTAATTCGACCCTGGTTCCCTTGAATAGAACCTTAGATCTGCATTGTCCAACAATCTCACACCTTCATCCTTCAGTTATGGACCATCACTGCTTCTTCTTGGCCAAATTCCTGAAACAAAAGCCACCACTAAACAACCATACCATACCAACTTTATGCAATAAAACATCCAATAATCTGTACAAAACTCAACTAATCACCAGCGCTCATTCCCTTGGTGCCTTTGCCAGGCCTAGTGCTCCTATGCAGAGCTTCCCCAGTGGCTGAAGCAGGGTTGGCGGAAGGCTGCAGACTTTCAGTAAGGGAGTCTGCAGGACACCCTCGGGTAACTCTGGACCTTGAAGGCCCGGCTTTGGACTGTACCACCTCGACAGGGGCAGCAGGGGTCTGGGCTGGCTGCCTGACAGGCAAAAAGCAAGGGTACTGACGAAGAGGTAGGAGCACAAAAGCTGTCATCCTGAAAGAGGATCCGGGCTCAACAGAACCACTGCCACTTCCCTGAGGCGGTGGCTCAGTAATTCTTGTAATCTGCTGGAGCACAGATTGCTGCTTTAAGGAGTAAAACCCCCGCTTCTCTTGTCTCCCTATGTAACTAAAGTCCCACATCCCCTGGTATCATTCTATTAAAATTCCTCTCTAAGGCCTTGACATCCTTCAGAAAGTGTAGTGCCCAGAATTACACACAATACTGCAGCTGAGGCCTAATCAGTGCTTTATAAAGTTTCACTGTAACTTCCTAGCTTTTGTCTCTGTGCCTCTACGTATAAAGCCAAGGATACCATATGCTTTTTAACAGCCTTCTCAACTTGTCCTGACACATACACCCCCAGGTTTCTCTGTTTCTCCACCCTGTTTAAAATGAGTTTTGCTTCCATTGCTGCTTCTTCTTCCTCTTTGCCGATGATACTGATTAATGAGGATGGTTCAATCGGCACAAGCGGTGGGGTTGGACCATATTCCAGGCAGTTTCATCACACGACCGCCTCTAACCGCCATGCCCCTCCTCCCCTCCATGCTCCCACCATTGGTTGCCCGATATCTCAATCCTCGTGGCAATTGATCAATAATGGTGGCTACAATACCCAGAGTCCTCTGGGCTCCAGAAACTGCTCAATCTATGGGTTTTAATCAGGTGGAGCGCACATGCACCAGGACTGAATTGCAGCTTCGCTGTTTGCTGAGACCCCGGCCAGATTAGAACACTGTGTTTGGGATAGAAATGCAATACTGTACCAATGTACCTCCTGGCTTGCTGTAATCATGTGGCCTTTACCATGAGGCACTCTGACTGCAGGCAGCCATTACAGGCAGTTTTCATTAAAGACTCAGTACACCCCAGACTGGTGTCCTGTGTGCTCGTGACATGGTGTCAGAGTGGAGCTGAGATTGAGTGTTCAAGAGCTGTTTACAGGTACAGCTACAGAACGAAGGTCACAGGGATGGTCAGAACTGCTCAAAGCTGCTAAAAGCAACAGGAAGCCACAGAAAAGGAATAAAGAAACATCTGAAAGCATAAGGAATCAACAGCTGCAAATTTTCCTCTGCCTGCGCCGGTCAAAATGAAAGGTGATATGAAGCTAAACTGGCAGTTTTTCCACTCGCAATGGCAAAATTATGAAATTGTGCCAGATTCAATTAACAAACCAGAGCAGCTACACTTTTATCACAGTTGGAGAGAGATTGTTACAAAGCGTATTCCACCCTGAATTTCTCTGAATAGCATAAAAAAACAGACAGCAGAAGTTCTGAACCCCTTGAAGGCACACTTTGAACCCCAAGTGAATGTAACCTATGAATGTATGTGTTCAATATTAGGACCCAAGGTGAAAAAGAGTCCATTGATTAATATGTGACTGTATTAACACAGCTCGCAGAATCTTGTGAATTTGCGCAACTAAAAGATGATCTAATTAAAGACAGGATTGTATTAGGCATAAGAGATCCCGCAGTGAGCACACGTCTACTGAGAGAGGAGAATCTGACTCTCAGGAAAGTGATCGACCTGTGCAGAAGTGCTGAGGTTGTAAATCAGCAGCTAGAGCATTATTCATGGCAGAACTGACCAGGCCTTGCATTATGCTGATAGATATTCCAGGCCAAAAGGGCACAAAGATCACAGACAAAGAGCAGGATGACATCAAGTACAAGAAAAGAAGGCACGTCTAGCATGGGGAGAATATGCTCTCACTGCAAGAAGCTGAATCATTCTGCACACAAGTGTCGGACTAGAAGGAAGGACAACAAGCAGGTACAGATGGCCACTGGACAGATATCAGCCAACGATTCTGACGATCACTATACACCATACAACAGGTTGTTTCAATCAGTTTTATTGGTGATAAATGGTTTGTGACTGTTGGAATAATGACTGCAGAAGAAGAATATTAAGTCAACATAAAGTGCCACATAGACACTGGTGTGTCGTGACCTTCACAGACCTGTGCAAATTGACTCAACATGGCAAGCCAAAAATGAAGCCCTTGAAAATAAGGTTGAGGCTATATGATGGCACCATACTAGTGCCAAGAGGACAAATTACTCTGAGAACCCATTGCAATGACAAGAACAAAGATCTGGAGTTCCAGATCATAGACGGCAAGCAAAAGCCACTCATCTCAGCTGAAGCAAGTCTAAAGCTTGGACTGGTAACCCTCAACATGTAAAAAAAGATTTGCATCATGTTGCAGCACACTAAACCACACTAAACAGATCCTAGAGGAGTACAATGATGTATTTATAGGTTTAGAATGTCTTCCTGGAGAATATCATCTTGAAGTAGATGAGAGGGTAAGACCAATTCAGCATCTGCCAAGGAAAGTTCCAACTGCCCTCAAGGCCAGCCTGAAAGACAAGATAGAAGAGCTGGAAAAGAAGGGAGTAATCAAGAAAGTGACAACCCCTACAGAATGGATTAGTAGCATGGTAGCACGGAAAGATGAAAGTATGCATTGACCCAAAGGATCTAAATAAAGCTCTGAAGAGATCATACTACCCAATGCCAAACATCGAAGGAATTTTGCAACAACTTGCAAAAGCAAAAATCTTCACTACCCTCGATGCAAAGGATGTTTACTGGCAAGTGAAGTTGGATGAAAGCAGCAGCTTTCTAACCACATTCTGGATGCCGTTTGGGAGATACAGATGGTTTGCATGCTATTTGGCAAACCCAAAGCTCCAGAGGAGACTGTCAACTATCAATGCAGACAGCATGAGATAGTTAGTGATCTTCCCGGAGTGGAAGCTATCGTGGATGATCTGCTACTTTATGGATGCGGAGACTCAATGGGAGAAGCCATTGCTGACCACGATCAAAATCTAGTGCGACTGCGAGACAGAGCTTGCCAGATGAACCTGAAGCTGAACAAGAAAACATTGCAATTAAAGATACCCGAGTCAAGTACATAGGTCATGTACTGACAACAAAGGTGAGAGCGGTAGCAGCGATGGGGCAACCAACAGATGTAAAAGCAGTGTAACTATTTAGCAAAATTCTTGCCCAGTTTGTTGTCGGAGTGTGAACCATTACGCCAACTCACCGCCAAGGACGTGCAATGGTATTGGGGCACAGAACAAGAAGCAGCGTTCGCTAAAATCAAGCAACTGGTGACGGCAATGCCAGTGCTGAAATACTATGACATAAATGATGAAGTTACCCTGCAGTGTGTCGCCAGCAAGACAGGACTTGGAGCAACCCTAGTGCAGCAAGAACAAGTTGCATTTGCATCCTGAGTGTCAACACAGATGGAATGACGCTACACTCAGATCGAGAAAGAGTGCCTGGCCATTGTCTTTGCTTGTGAACATTTTCCACTTGGAAGTAACAAAGTGGCAGTTGAGTCTGACCACAAGCCACTTCAAAGCATTTTCCTCAAGCTGCTACTATCAGCTCCAAAGCATCTGCAAAGGATGTTACTCCAGTTACAGAGATATCATCTGGATGTAACATATAAGCAAGGGAAACAGATGTACATCGCTGACATGCTGTCGAGAGCAGCACTCCCTATGAAGAAAGTAGAGGACGCTACGACAGTGTGTGAAATCTTCCAGATCCAATGTGAAGCTGCAGCTCGACATGCTCTGGAAGTCATCAACCCAGCAGAGACATTGAATCTGACAGACATGCACCTTGCTCAAATCAAGCGAACTACCCAACAAGATCCAACTCTACAAGTGTTGCAACAAGTAGCGATGAAAGGATGGCCCGAAAGCATCAAGGACACATAAGCGTATTGGGCATACAGAGATGAATTGACAGCCCAAGATAGCATCTTGTACAAAGGAAATAGAGTCATTATCCCTTAGGAGTTGAGAGGAGAGATGCTAAAGCGCATCCATGCAATCCACCAAGGAATTGAGTCGAGTCTGAGGAAGGCAAGAGAAGTGCTCTACTGACCAAACACGAGCAATGAAATTAAGGACCACATCAGCCAGTGCAGTGCACGTAACGAGTACCAAACTAAGCAAGCTAAAGAGCCGCTGATGACACATGATATCCCAGATAGACCATGGATGAAGCTGAGAGTAGACCTCTTCACTCTCGCAGGAACTGATTATCCTGTGACAGTAGTCTACTATGCTGATTACTGGGAGGTAGACTAGCTGACCTCAATGACTACTGGTGAGATTGTAGAATGCCTGAAAGCACACTTCGGTTGTTACGGCATTCTAGACACTGTGATGACTGACAATGGCCCTCAGTTCACGAGTGAAGAATTCAGCCGCTTCATAAAGGTTTGGGAAATTCAACACCTAACATCATCTCCACACCATCCCCAGTCAAATGGAAAGGCTAAGGCAGCAGTGGCAGTGGCCAAAGGAATCCTAAAGAAATCAAGCAAATCCAGCACAGACATATACAAGGCAATCCTTGAGTGGAGAAACACAACTACCGAAGGCATGGAAAGTAGTCGGGTACAAAAACTAATATTATGCCGCACCCAAACTACTCTTCCAGTAGCAAAAAAGCTACTGAAGCCAGAAGTAGTAACAGGTATGAGTGACAAAATCAAGGTGAAACGGCAGAAAGTCAAATTTCACTTTGACAAAACTGCCAAACCATTGCCAGAATTGAGCATTGCAGAGCCAGTCAGGGTACAAACCTTCAACACTCTCAACAAGAGTCAGCCCAAGTGGCAACATGGGACCTGCATAGAGCAGTTGTCACCTCGATCGTATGCGGTGGAAGTGAACGACCAGATATACCGTCGCAACCACAGACACATACTCACAACTGGAGAAGCTGTTCCATCACTGCAGGCGGCCAATCAGGAAGATGAGAACTCACTAACTGCACAGACCACAGAACATCAGCCCCAGAGGTCCACAGCACCCCAACAACGGAAATGGAACAACAACAGTTACCGCGGCAACAAGTGACAAGGGAACGACACCCGCTGGAGAAGGAACATGAACCAGATGAACAACCAACGACAACGCGAACTCGCACCATGAATAGACCGGCACGATTTAATGACTATGTGTGCAATGCATGCGCAGAGACTGACAAGAATGACAAACTACTAACGCATGAGAACAGTTGTGTGCATAATGGGTAACTTGAGCAACTCACTGTGTAAATGATAACGCATGTAATTATTTTGTTTTTTTTGTATGAAAACGGGGATGTTTGGGATAGAAATGCAGTACTATACCAATGTGCCTACTGGCTTGCTGTCGTCATGTGACCTCTACCATGAGGCACTCTGACTGCAGGCAGCCATTACAATCAGCTTTCATTAAAGACCCAGTACACACTAGACTGGTGTCCTGTGAGCTCATAACACACTGGGAGAAAATGTTCCTCAGTGACTTTTCTCCACGGTTGCTCGCAGGCGTATCTGGGATATTAGGCTTTAAGCATGGGAGGCTTCAGAACAATATTGGGAGGGTTGACAAACCTTACTAAGGAACAATCTTCCTGACATGACCGGCACTCCCCAGCAGCAGTCACCCACTACTGATTAAGAGCGGACGGTCCGGCTGATCCACTTTCCCCCCTTAGCTCAGAGGCACTGAAGCCTTTTGTGCTGTTTCCACTGTGTAAACTGAAATACGCTTACTCAACACAGACCAGCAATTGAACCTGGGACTTCCCTGAATGGTTCAGTGCCTCACCACATGGAGCATTTGCTCACAGAAGGGAGCATTGAATACTTAGTAAACTTGAGATTTGCTTTGGATTTTATTTATTTTCCTGACACGTACAAATTCCTCCTAATTTGTCAGGAATGGCATCATGATTTATAATCTACTTTAAGCAGGAGCAGTGATTTTAATCCTTTTGATCAGTCACAGAAGATTTTGCAACATAGCATAATGTTATAATACGCAGAAACCTACAAAACTGGTCAAGCGACTCGGGTGTTTGTGTCAGTTTGAGTATAGAAGTGACAGTTTATCATTACCTTTCACAGGTTCTGGGCTGGAGGCAGATTTAAGGTAGATTCTGGTCCTACACTTATTGGAACACAAAAACAGGAGAAGGCCTTTGAACTAATTCCATCATTCAGTATCCAGGCTTGGGCTGACAAGTGGCAAGTAACATTCGTGCCACACAAGAGCCAGGGAATAACCATCTCAAACAAGAGAGAATCTAACTATCTCCCCTTGACATTCGATGGCATTACCATCGCTGAATCCCCCACTATCAACATCCTTGGGCTTACCATTGACCAGAAACTGAACTGGAGTAGCCATATAAATACCGTGGCTACAAGAGCAGGTCAGAGGCTAGGAATCCTGCAGCGAGTAACTCATCTCCTGACTCCCCAAAGCCTGTCCACCATCTACAAGGCACAAGTCAGGAGTGTGATGGAATACTCTCCACTTGCCTGGATGGGTGCAGCTCCAACAACACTCAAGAAGCTTCACACCATCCAGGACAAAACAGCCCACTTGATTGGCACCACATCCATAAACATTCACTCTCTCCACCACCGACGCACAGTAGTAGCTGTGTGTACCATTTACAAGATGCACTGCAGCAACGCACCAAGGTTCCTTAGACAGCACCTTCCAAACCCGCAACCTCTACCACCTCGAAGGACAAGGGCAGCAGATGCATGGGAACACCACCACCTGCAAGTTCCCCCGCACCCCCCCACCCCCAAGCCTCACACCATCCTGACTTGGAACTATATCGCCATTCCTTCATTGTCGCTGGGGCAAAGTCCTGGAACTCCCTTCCTAACAGCACTGTGGGTGTACCTACCCCACATGGACCGCAGCAGTTCAAGAAGGCAGCTCACCACCACCTTCTCAAGGGCAATTAGGGATGGGCAATAAATGTTGTCCTCGCTAGTGATGTCCACGTCCCATGAATGAAGAAAAAAATTAGAATATGGCTGGCCTGTAGCTTAACTCCATTTACCTGCCCTAGTTCCCTATCCCTGAATCCCTTACCGAACAAAAATCTATCAATCTCAGTTTAGAAATTTTCAGTTGACCCCCAGCCTCAACGGCTCTTTGGACAAAAGAGTCCCAGATTTCCAGCACCCTTTGTGTGATGAAGTGCTTCATTACATCACCTCTGAACCACCTGGCTCTAATTTTAAAGTTATTCCCCCTTGTTCTGGACTCACCCACCAGAGGAAATAGTTTCTCTCTATTTCCTTATCAAATTCTTTAACCACCTTGAACACTTCAAGTAGATCACCCCTTAATCATGAACAGCAACTGGCATTTTTATAGCATAGTAAAACATCCCAATGCACTTCACAGGAGCAATGTCAAATGAAATTTGACACCAAGCCCTGGAAGGAAATATTAGGATATGTGACCAAAAGTTTGGTCAATGGAGGAGGTTTTAAGGAGGAGAGAGATGTGGAGAACAGAGAGATATTGGGAGGGAGCTCCAGAGCTTAAGACCGAGGCAACTGAAGGAACAGCCACCAATAGTGGAGCGATTAGAAACCGAAATGTGCAAGAGGCCAGAATTCAAGGGAATACCCTCTCCTAGGAAATACAGGTCCAGACCGGCCGATGTTTTGAGGTGACTGTAATGTTGGAGGAGCTTGTTTTACGCATTTTTCTTCACAAGGCAGTAAATTTTGGACATCCAGCTATGCCAATGCTTAGCTTCAAGAAGGGGTTACATTGCAGAGTGTTCAGAAGTAGGTTTCCCTCTAGGGAACCCTACTTCCAAACACTTTGTAATGCAAACCCTTTTTGAAGATAATCTATCTTGGCCTGGGGAATTATCATGGGGTAACCAGTGTTAATCATAACTAGGAACAGTACAAGACTTCTTTATCACACTCTTCCCTCTTGCTCTCGCTGCCATCTATCCATTGCCACTAGTCCACTTCAATCTTCCTGGACACAGTCCCAAATTTCATCCTTGGCTTTCCATGTGATCTTTTCCCAGCTGGAAACCATTCCTTCTTTCCTTAAGTCTCCAGCCACATGGCTACATATGTCTTGTCTGCTGCTGTAAGGGGCTCCATTATTGCATACAGGCCAGTCTTTCTCATTAGCTCAGTGTTGGACCCTCCAACTTCCCAGCGAATGCCCAACATGCTCCTTGCACAAGCCGCCAGCTTCTGCTTCTGTCCGTCAGATTCCAGCTCTCAGCACCATACGAAAGGGCGAACACAGGGAGGAGATGCAGAAAAGTTTTAGAAGAGAAAGAGGATGATAAAAAAAGCTTGTATCTACAGAGCACCTTTCATGACCTCGTGAGGTCCTGAAGTGATTCACAGCCAATGGAGTACTTTTGAAGAACAGTCACTGTTTGAATGTAGGAAATTTGACAGCCAATTTTGCCACAAGCAATGAAATAATGACGAGATGATCTGTTTATAGTTGTAGGTTGATAGATAAATATTGGCCAGGATACTAGGGAGTACTTACATTCTGTTCTTTGAAATAGTGTCATTTACAGTTTAATACCTTATCTGATAAACAGTATTTGCAATACACCCTCAAGACTGCACAGGGGTTTCAGTCTGGATTTTATACTTAAACCTCTGGTATAAGACTGAACTCACAACCTTTGGCCTCAGAAGTGTGAGTGCTACCAACTGAGCCACAACTGATATTGTAAACAATATCCATGTAATGCTGGACTGTTCAGTGATAAAGGACTATTCCCAAAGACAGTTTTCACCTACTATCAGAGGCAAAGCCTGTCTATCCTCGTGGACTCTCAAAAACTGAACTATTGCAGGAAAGCTTGAGCAGGTTGGGACTCTTTTTTCTGGACAGAGAAGAATAAGAGGAGACCTGATAACGGACTTTAAAATTATGACGGGATTTGATAAGGTGAATGGGTGGCACAGTGGCTAGGACCGCAGCCTCCTAGCTCCAGTGACCCAGGTTTGGTTCTGGGTACTGCCTGTGTGGAGTTTGCAAGTTCTCCCTGTGACAGTGTGGGTTTCCTTTGGGTGCTCCAGTTTCCTCCCATGTGCCAAAGACTTGTGTGTTGATAGGTAAATTGGCCATTGTAAGAAAAAAAATATTGCCCCTAGCGGTGGTAGGAGAATTGAGGGAAGGTGGGGATATGAGAGGGAAGATGTGACTAGTGTAGGATTAGTATAAATGAGTGGTTGATGGTCGGTGCTGTATCACTCTATGACTCTAATGTCTTTCATTATCGCTGGGTCAAAATCCTGGAATTCCCTGGACTGCAATGGTTCAAGAAGGCAGCTCACCACCATCTTCTCAAGGGCAGTTAGAAGATGGGCAATAAATGCTGGCCTAGCCAGTGGCACCCACACCCTGAGAATGAATGGAACAATAACACGGAGAAACTGTTTTGACTTACAGGCAGCTCCAGAACAAGGGAACATAAACTAAACTAGCCACTTACAATTCAAATAAAGGATTTCGGAGGAGTTTCTTTTGGCAGGAGTGGTGAGGATGTGGAACTCACTGCCACATAGAGTGGTTGAAGCAGATAGCATTGCATACCTCTGGCCTTAATAATGATTTTAATAAATCTAGGCTTTCACTACGGTTCCCACTTTCTCGTTGGCAGGAAGTACTGGTGATGTCAGATGGGTGTGCCAATATTTGCAGGGACGGGGGGGGAACAGGTTGATGTTTGGGGCGGGTGCTGCTTTTGGAACACGGTGCTAATGCTGTGCTCCGCACCCTGGTGTGGACCAGCTGTCTTTTTTCTCTCGGGCTCCTTCACTTTACCAGTTTCTCTTGGTTCCCTTTCCTCCTCCCCTCAGTTATTCACACGTTCTCTGTGTTTCATAAATATCTCTTATTATGACTGTGAGTGTGTGTGTGTGTGCAAATGTGTGGGCAAGCGAGTGACGGAGTGTGTGTTTTTCTATTTGATCATGGGATATGGGCCATTCCTACTAGCCCTTGAGAAGCTGCCTTTTTGACCCACTGCAGTCCATGTGGTGTGTGGATATCCACCGTGCTGTTAGGAAGGGAGTTCCAGGATTTTGACCCAGTGACAGTGAAGAAACGGCGATATATTTCCAAGTCAGGATGGTGTATGGTTTGGAGGGGAACTTGCAGGTGGTGGTGTTCCCAAGCATCTGATGCCCTTGTCCTTCTAGGTGGTAGAGGTCGCGGGTTTGAAAGGTGCTGTTGAAGGAACCATGGTGCGTTGCTGCTGTACAAATGTGTGCTGCAGCCACGGTATGCAGTGATAGTGAGAGTGAATGTTTAAGGTATTTAAGATGGGTGTCAAGAAGGGTATATATGACTGTGTTTGGGTGCCTGAACAACTATGTGAGTGTGAGACACTGGGCTGAATTTTCGCTTTGGGGGTGGGAAACAGGAGTCGGGATTGTTTCCGGGTCCCAAACCTGTCCCCGGGTGGAAACAGTCACTCATTGGAATTTTGGCAGGGGCACCGCCCCCTTAATTGACATGAAGACAGGTTCCCTGTCCAATTAGGGACAGCAGGCAAGCTCTCAATGATGAAGGGCCAATCAGAGGCCTTCCAGCTTCAGAGGCGCATCCAGCTGCAATAAGTGGTAAGTAACTGAGAGGGCGCTTCAACAGGCCCCTGGTTAACAAGGCTCTTAATGAGCCTAACTGCCTGCTCGCCTTGTGGCAAAGAGCAGCTTTGCCAGGCCCCGAACCCCTTTTGGCCAAAATGGTCAATTTCGGGAACCAGGGTCAGTAAAACTGGCACGCTAACTGGCCTAGTAACTTTCACGCCCCATCTGCCCCTGTTCCCGACCTTGGTGGGGCCCAAAAATTCAGCCCAGTGTGTTTGTTTTCCCCGCCCCTTCCCTTTGTTCTGTTTCTTTTTAAAAGCTGTTCTGTTCTCTCAGCAGGTGCAGCCTGACCTGCCCAGTCTTTGCAGTATTTGCTGTCTTGGTTTCAAATTTCCAATACTGCAGGTTTTGCTTTATGTGTATATTTACGTCATTCGACCAGCTGGCATTGGTTATATCACCTGTGTGCATCTGTCTGGGGTTCTCATAGAGGGGTGTGTAGCCATCTCTTCAAGAGAATGCCCATGTTCCCTTGGATCCATCCACGGACTTTGTGGGGGGGTGGAGTGAAGAGCAGCAGTAGCTGGACTGCCGGAGGATGAAGGAGTTATGGCAGCTGCCAGGAGAAGGGGCACTCACATGGAGAAAGCTCGTGTTGTGGTCGCAGACCAGCTGAACGTTGAGGGAGTGGAAGCCCTTCCTGTCAATGAATCTGACTGGCTGGTCACTGGGTGCCTGGACGGCCACATGGGTGCAATCAATGATACCCTGCACCTGGGAGAAGCCAGCATTGGCAGCAAAGCCAACTGTCCTTTGTGACTGTGAGGCCTCATCTGTCCAGCCCTGGTAAAGATGCCATCAGTGACCTGTGAGATGTAGTGGTGTGAAGCCATTTGCAAGATGCCACCGAGGTCCACTGCTGATCCTTGGAAGGAGCCAGAAGCGAAGAGGTTCACGGCCACAGTGACTTTGACGGCCACTGGAAGGGCATGGCAACCAGTGACGAGGGCACGGATGTCTGTGACCATCTGCCTGGAGAGTCGCAGTCTCTTGCAGCACTGGGTCTCGGTCATCTCCAGGTATCTCCTTCTTCGGCGGTAGATCCTATGCTGAGGTTATGGCCTCCATGTCCTTCCTGCCCCTTGTTCCTCTCCCCTGCTCTCCTGATACCCGGGGTGCGGCCCTTCCTGCAGAGGGTGTTGCTTTTCATCGCCATTGAAATCTGACAGCCATGCCCCCATTGCCAGCTGCTGCCTACCTTGCGCTCAGCCACTTGACCAACTGTCTTTGGCAGCCTTGACCCCTCTTCTCCTGCCAGGAGCGTGAACATCCCCTGCATTACCCGAGTAACGACTCCCCATGCTCCCCAGCACCTGCACAGCGCCCAGGGCACCTCTTTAATGGCCGATTTCCCCCTCTGCGTGTTTGAGCTTTTATGGGTCCAGGGTAATTCCCCCATTGTGTAGCTGCCTCTTTTCAACTGGTCTGCTCCAGACAGTGCTGCAGATCATGTGTCCCCAGGATAACCTCAACATACCACATTAATGAACGCTTAATGAGTTCCTCAACAACCTTAATTGGCCTTACTGGGGGAGTGGGCAGGACTCTCCCCCGGCCCTGGTGAAGATGGCCGGCCCCAGGAACAGCAACTGGAGGGGCCCGAAAATTCAGCCCACGCTAGCTGAGTGAGCCAAGCCCTGTTCCATATTTACGCTGCTGCTCCCTCAGCCTTTCCGCTGCAATCTGCAGCCAGGCCTAGCTTCTTAATAGCTACACTTTAATTCCCAATCATTCCAACAGATTGCTCACTTTGAGGGGGAATTTAATGGAGGTGACAGAGGTCTCAGCCGCCAGCTGCAGAGCCGGCAAGAGACTCGCATCTCCTCCTCCTTCTGGGTAGGCCGCCGGATTACGAGCCAATCAGACAATTGGGCCTTCCCTGGGATCAGGACCCCAAGGCGGAAGCCCCTCTCACCAAGAACTGCCAGCCAATTAGAGGCCGGCAGCTCTTTTGCTCAGCAGTGCCACTGGGGAAGAGGTGGCTGCTGCAGGAATTGCGCGCACCAGAGGCCCAGGATCGCAGCGCGGCCCAGGCAAAGGTGAATGATAGCAGGAGGGGTTTCGTGGGGTGGGGTTCGCAGGGGACTAGGGTGTCGGGGGGTCAGCAGCAAAGGCGGGGTGGCTCTCAGCAGCTGGCCCCCACCCCTTCCTGATACCGGGTCCCTCGATCAGGCACTGAGTGCCTCAGAACAAGGGACCCCCAGCCCCCACCCCAACTCCTGGGAGCCGGCAAGAAACCTGCACAATTTCAGGTTTGCAAGTCATGCTCCCTGCATGGCGAGAGGGTCGCCTACCGCTGGGTTAACACCAGCAGCAGCGGGAAGAGGCCCTTAATTGTGTATTCAGTTCCAACGTAAAGGCCCCAATTAGGGGGCAGAGCAGGAAGTCTGCCCATGGGCCTTCCCGCCATGGACAATGGGGGTGGAGGTGGGATGGTGGTGAGGCCCGATTAAATGCCTTGCCCGCCTCCAAACTCGTCACGGGGGTGGGGAAGCATAAAATACAGCCCAGAGTACATGGATTTTACCACAATCATTCCTCCAATAAAAATGCAAATTCTAGTGTAAATACCTCAAAATTGGAACAATTTCAGGGCCCATCTGCCAGCATTAAGCCCTCTCCATTGGTTAGGCACATCTAACTACAGAGAGAAGGTCCCTTTAGTCTAATATAACAATGAACTAACCACAGCCTCCTACTGCATCAGTATGGATTTTTTCCATTTCCAACATCGTTACAGATTCTCAAAGTGAGGTTGCTCGATTTGTGCCAAATTATGGGATGTTTTGTGCTGTGGCCAAAGGCCCATGGGGAAATGGGTTGAATGCTTTCAGCAGAGAGACTTTCCATCCTAGGCTCCAGCTGAAGTATATTAACCCATCGCATTATCCAGTTCCCAGTATATTAACCGATTGCATTACCCAGTCCGCTTATATTAACCCATTGTATTACCCTGTCTCCAGTATATTAACCCATCACATTACCCAGTCCTCAGTATATTAACCCATTGCATTACCCAGTCCCCAGGATATTAACCATTGTTTTACCCAGTCCACAGTATGTTAACCCATTGTTTTACCCTGCCCCCAGTACATTAACCCATTGTTTTACCCTATCTCCAGTATAGTAACCCATTGCATTACCCAGTCCTCAGTATATTAACCCATTGTTTTACCCTATCTCCAGTATATTAACCCATCACATTACCCAGTCCTCAGTATATTAACCCATTGTATTACCCTGTCTCCAGTATATTAACCCATCACATTACCCAGTCCTCAGTATATTAACCCATTGCATTACCCAGTCCCCAGGATATTAACCATTGTTTTACCCAGTCCACAGTATGTTAACCCATTGTTTTACCCTGCCCCCAGTACATTAACCCATTGTTTTACCCTATCTCCAGTATAGTAACCCATTGCATTACCCAGTCCCCGGTATATTAACCCATTGCATTACCCAATCCACTTATATTAACCCATTGTATTACCCTGCCTCCAGTATATTAACCCATCGCATTACCCAGTCCTCAGTATACTAATCTATTGTTTTACCCTGTCTCCAGTATGTTAACCCATTGCATTACCCTGTCCCCAGTATATTAACCCATTGCATTACCCAGTCCGCAGTATATTAACCCATCGCATTACCCAGTCCTCAGTATATTAACCCATTGCATTACCCTGTCCCCAGTATATTAACCCATTGTATCACCTGGTTCCCAGTATGATAACCCATTGCTTTAGCCACCCGTCTCCGCTCAGTTCACAGTCATTCCTTCCCTCCCCTCCCCTACCCTGCCCATCCCTCACTCTGTCCTCTCCCCCAAGTTCACAATGTCCTTCCCTTCCACCCAGTTCACAGAACTCCTCCCTTCCCCTCTGCCCTCCTTCCCTTTCTCCAGTTCCCCATGACTCTCCTCCTCTCCCCCGAATTCCCATTGGCCCTCCTCCCCTTCCCTGAGTGTTCCCTTTGACCCTCCCCATCTCTTCCAGTTCCCATTGGCCCTCCTCACCTCCCCCACCCCACAGTTTGCAGAGGCCCTCCTCCTCTCACTCTGAAGGGAAGAAAAGGGTCTGATTGGATGGCATGTGATGTAACATCTTGTTTAGATGGATTTCTGGAGAGATTTGCAAAGATTACTCTGTAAACTTGTTAATCTTTATAGAACAGCTCAGTCAGCTGCTAAATACTTGAGTGAACTTGAATAGTTTAATGCTGACATCACTGACAATGAGCTAGCTTAGTTTGTTGGTGCTGTAATGAGCTGTGCTATGTAGTGGTGAAACTCTGTCATGCCCTTGAAGCCCTGTGCTAGCTGGAAAGTGCCAAGAGATTACCCATAAAATGGGACGGAAAAACAGGCTCACTCTCTCTACTCTTGGTTTCTCCTGAGGATCTGGCTCATCTGTGCCTCTGGCAGAGATGTGGGTTCTGGTTAACTGACTGCCTTCTCAGCTGGGGAATGATCCAAACCGTTAGATGCCACAGGAGGTAGAAAATCAATTTGAATATGGGAAGACAACTGGCCACAGCAGGGTAAAAATGGAAAATGTTTTGGACCTCATTCTAAATAATGCGTGTGAACGGAAAGGTTTTTCATCCATTGGAATCCTATACAATAAGAGGGATTTTGTCCATTGTAATCCTGTACATGGTATGTAAAAATGGGAAGGGATTTCATCCATGGGAATCCTGTACAATGAGAATGAAATGGAAGACATTTTGGCCATTGGAAACCTATACAAATAGTGAATAGGAAGGGATTTCCTCCATTGGAACCTTATAGAATGGGATTGTATAGGAAGGGATTTCCTCCATTGGAACCTTATAGAATGGGAGTGAACAGGAAGGAATGTCCTCCATTGGAACTTTACTGAATGGGATTGAATAGGAAGGGATTTCCTCCATTAGAACCTTGAACAATGGGTGTGAATGATGGAATCTCACAGTTGAATTAAGTATCTTCTTATCTGCCGATGATTGCTGTGAGATTCCTTTAAATTAGCTGAAACAAGGTATGTTACGTAATTGAGGACAGCTGCAATTATAACTGTGCTATGGTAGCAGTCTGTGGAATATTCCTGATGGTTCCAGGGAGACATTTTGTCCCACCTTGTGTGCGAGTGGTCGTGTTATGTAATGACGCTGCAACGAAGAGAATAATTACTGAGTAGCAGGCAGTATCAGTGCCAGAACGCACTAATTAGCTGCCTTGTCCTGCCATTTAATTAAGGAGCTGTATTTATGTAATGAGCTGAGAGTCAGCATAAACTGAATGGGAAACCCAACCCCCATCGAAGATAATGATCTGTATTTAAATCCTCCCTTAAAGGCTGCATTGTCAGCTTTGTAAGGGGAGTGCAGACTTGTGAATAATTACTTCAATAGAATTGAGATAGGCAGGTTAGATACACACACAAAGGCCTGCTGTGCCACAGTTTGCTGTGCATTAACAGGTGTCAGGGTCAACCCCCTGCTCTAGTCAGTTATTGCGATTGAAGTTCCAGGATCAGACTCTCTCTGCAATTGTCCTTTGTGCTGCTACAACAGTGGTACCACTCTCATCTCTGAGCCAGAGGTTGTGAGTTCAAGTCCCACTCCGAGTCTTGAGCACAAGAATCTAGGCTGACGCGCCAACGCAGTGCTGAGGGAGTGCTGCACTGTCAGAGGTGCCAGCTTTCAGATGAGGTGTTAAGCCGAGGCCCCATCTGTCCTCTCAGGTGGATGCAAGAGACCCCATGACACCATTTCGAAGAAGAGCAGGGGAGTTAACCCCAATGACCCGGCCAATATTAATCCCTCAATCGGAATCACAAAAATCCCATTATCTGCTCATTACTACATTGCTGTTTGTGGGAGCTTGCTGTGTGCAAATTGACTGCCGTGTTTCCTACATTATAACAGTGACCTACACTTCACGAGTACTTCGTTGGCTGTAAAGCACTTTGGGACACCCTGTGGCTGTGAAAGGTGCTATATAAATGCAAGTCTTTCTTTTAACAAGAGCAAAAACTTGCAATTATACAGTTCTTTTAACATTTTTAAGAGATCGTGAACATAGGAAATAGGAGCAGGAGTAGGACATTCGGCCCCTCGAGCCTGCTCCGCCATTCAACTAGATCATGGCTGATCTTCTACCTCAACGCCATTTCCCCACACCATCTCCATATCCCTTGATATCGTTAATATCTAGAAATCTATTGATCTCTGTATTGAACATACTCAATGACTGAGCCTCCATAGCCCTCTGGGGCAGAGAATTCCAAAGATTCACCACCCTCTGAGTGAAGAAATTCCTCCTCATCTCAGTCCTAAATGGCCTGCCTCTTACTCTGAGACTGTGTCCCCTGGTTCTAGAACCCCCAGCCTGGGGAAACATCCTTCCTGCATCCACCCTGTCGAGCCCTGTAAGAACTTTGTATGCTTCAATGAGATCACCCCTCATTCTTCTAAATTCTAGAGAATACAGGCCCAGTCTCCTCAATCTCCCCTCATAGGACAATCCCGCCATCCCAGGGATCAGTCTGATGAACCTTTGATGCAATTCCTCTATGATAAATATATCCTTCCTTAGGTAAGGAGACCAACACAATACTCCAGGTGCGGTCTCACCAAGGCTCTATACAACTGCAGCAAGAATTCTTTACTCCTGCACTCAAATCCAAAATACTGTGCATGAATAAAGATACTTAATTTACGCCAGTTTTTAACGTTTGCTCTGATTAAACATCCCCAGATGCTTTGCAGGAACATTGTCAAACAAAATTTGACACTGAATCGCTTAAGGAGACATTAGGACCGGTGACCAAAAGCTTGGTTAAAGGAGGCAAGAGAGGTAGAGAGGTGGAGAAGTATAGGGGAGGAATTCTAGAATTTGGGGGCTAGACAGCTGAAGGCAAGGCTGCCACAGGGGGAGCGATGACTATTTGGAATACAGGAAATTGATGCCTTAGGAATGCTATAAGCCAAACGACGCCTTTGAGAAAATCTTACCTCTAATGAATCTGAGCTGCACATGCCAGGAAATCCCCAAGTTTGATGCGGGGCCTGTGCTGAGTTAGTTGTTCTCGGTGCTATTGCAGAACGTCACAGTGGGCTCAAAAAAAACAAAACAAAAAAAAACAAAAAACAGTGGGCTCAATACAATGGGCATGAAATTGATCTTCAGCTGTCCTTATCAATGTTCACACAAGCACACTTTCCAATTGGTGTACTGGCTAGCTCTTCCCCCATTCTAGCCCAAGCCAGTTGTGACAGCACAACTGAAGGGTGACAACTGTTGTCCCCCCCCTGCCCCGCCGATAACTAACTTCGCTCATATTAGTGATCAAATATGTCTGGTCTACATGGCAAGGGCTAAGGGAAGCACATAATATTGACATCTCTATAAAACGCTCTGGAATATCTATTGTGTAGTATTGGAAATGGAGACTCCTAGATTTAGATTAGTTTAAATAGTAAATACTAGCAGTGCTGAGACTGTGAATCCTACCCTTCCTCCGTCTAACTAATGAGCACATCGAATCTTGAGCTTATTTTCCATAATTCTGTGACAATTTCTCTTGATTGCCCTTTAACAAGGCCTTAACGAGCAAATAAGATCATCATAGGAAACGAACAGTGATACAACTTAACTAAAAATCCCTGACCATTTTATACCAGTTTTATTTCTGTTCTTACGCATCTGCTTCCTATATCCATGTTGTAATGGTTCCTTAGGTTACAGTGGAACCCAAAATTGAATTGTGGGATACTTGCGTACAAATGTCCAACATTTCCGTCTGAAATTCCTCCCAGCGCTACCTTAGTGGGAACCTTAACCAGTTTTCAAATGTAAATCCTTAACACCTTGGCTAAGACGACAGAGGAACAAATTTAGATGGGCGCACTGAGCTGTCATACTGGGAACATCCCTTGTCACGATTTCAAGGCTTGTGTCTGGCAATGCTGCGAGAGAGCCTGTGAAAATTTCCTCTGGTGTTTCGAGCCAGATTGGAAACACGTTCTAGAGGAATCTTCACTGATGTATTAAGTTTGTCATTAAACACAGCCAACATGAGGAATTCCTTGCTCTACATCTCTTGGAAAAAATACCAACCTTCTAACATAAAGGGGAGTTTCTTAAACTTTTCAAATAAAAAAGAAAGAACTTCCATTTATATAGCACCTTTCACGATCATAGGACATTCCAACACACCCAATGAAGTTCTTTTGAAGTTCTGTTGGAATGTAGCAAGCGGGCAGACAATTTGCGCACAGCAAGATTCCACAAATGTGAATGAGGTAAATGATGAGATTATCTGTTTTGGTGATGTTGGTTGAGGGATAAATGTTGGCCAGCTAACTGGGGAGAGCTCCCTTGCTCTTTGAAATAGTCCCGTGGGATCTCTTACAGCTATCTGAGGGGACAGATGAGGCCTCAAGTCTAATGTCTGATCTGAGAGACTGTGATGCTGATTGGGTTCCTGAATCTTTTCCCAGTGACAAATCTATTATGCTTCTTTGGTCATGGAATTCAAGCAAAGATAAACAGAGTATTTAAGCTGTCGGTACAAGGGAAGTCTTACTTCTGAAAGCTCACAGACAATGAGCGTTGGTGCAGAACAGTGGGATTAGAAAACTGCTGAGAGGGAAGGCCAATGTTGGTGGAATCTATGCGTCACTTCGTGCAACTTAATCATTGATGAGATTACTTACCTCTTAAGCTAACCTTTCAAAGCAACTGTGGGCCAGCAAATAAGTTTTGTTTTGAATTTCAAAGACCCTTAAGTGAACCTCACAGTGTAGACCTAGCTGAAAGTGCCTTTGTTACCATAACTGAACAGAAGATGCAGCCAAGGAGCCCTGTTGCATCTTTCACACACTAGCTTTCTTACCGAGGTGATCTGCCTCTCTCTTTCCATGTACTGACCTACTCATTCATGATGATTTCAACCTATGCCTTCCCGTCAAGTTCCTGCCCTCGCTCAGTTTCACTCTTCATGTAAACTCCCCCACCCATATTCCTGGCCAACCCCTCTACCTTGTCACTTCTCAGGCATCTATCTACCAAATCTCTCAGCACTTCCTCATCTTCCTTACCACCCACATCCCCCTAGGCTATGAATCACACCATCTATCTTACCTAATTGCTTCCTCATCCCTGTCTTCAATGCCCTTTCTCTCAGCAATCACTCACCTTCTCTGTTATTGCCCGTTAGTATAGCCTCCATCTTCACTCCCTCAGGACAGGGGTTCGCAAACTCAAGTGTATGTGATGCACAACTTATTGGATCATTAGCCATTGCATTTGGCTGGCTCAGGTCCTGCATTTACTATGCTTTGTTCATCTACTATTCCAGGATTATCCTTGAAGGCAAGGACAACCCTAGGCTCCTTTTCTTCATTTGTCTCTTTAAACTTCTCTCTCACTCACTGCCTTCTCCCTAACCTCAAACATAAAATGCAAGGAGTTAATAGATTTCTTCATCTTTAAAGATTGCAGCTGCCTCTGTCACTTACTCTCATTCCTCTCACTGACTCCCATGCCAGCTGACCTTGTCAAATGTCTCCCTCGCCTCAGGCATCACTCCTTTCTACTTCAAATCCTTCATCGTTACTCCCTTCTCAAAAACCCACCCCCAACCAATGTCACCAACTACCCACCACCTTCAACCTTCCTTTCTTGTCTTAGATCTTTGAATGTGTCATTGCCTCCCCATTCCACTCCTCTCCTGAAATGCTCCATCGGAACCCCTCCAGTTTGACATGATCTTCTCACAGCATTGAAATAGCCCTAAAAAAGTCACAAAAGAGACATTTTGTGACTGTGATCCTGATGTATTATTGCTTCTTTCTCTCCTTGACTTCTCTGCAGCATTTGATCCAGTCAACCATTGCATCCTCCTCCAACAGCATCCTCTTTGCTGTTCAGCTCTGTGAGACTGCCCTTGCGTGGTTCCATTCCTACTTATCTGCACACAGCCAGTAAATCGCCAGCATTGGTTTCCCTTCCTTCCCCTGCACCATCACCTCTGGAGTTACCCGAGATCTATCTCGGGATCTATCTTTTACCTGAATTACATGCAGTGATTCAGCAACATCATCCACAGGCATTAGGGTCAAGATTTCACACGTATGCTGACCCACCTCTCGTGGCCTCTGTGTTGACAGACTTCATGTCCGTCATTGTCTTGGATGAGTCGCAACTTCTTCTAGCTCAGCCGTGGACAGACTGAAGCCGTTGTCTTTGGCCACCAGCATAAACTCTGATTGGTTGCTGTTGACTCCATCGTCTTCTCAGAGAGATCATTCTCAATGTTGCCTTGCTGTGTGACCCTTAGCTGAGCCTTGAAGCCCACACCTTATCCATCAGTAAGACTGCTTCATTTCATATTGTTCAGTTCTACGCCTACTTCAGCTCCTCTATCATTGAAACCCTTAGCCTTGTCAACTCTAGACTCAACTATTCCAATGCTCACTCAGACAGTCTTTCAGCACACACCATCCATAAACTTTAACTTGTCTAAAATTCTCCTGTATCACAGTACATCTCATTCACCTTGCTAACCCTCATTGTTTCCTCAAGCCCCATTGTCTTAAATTGAACATCTCATCCTTGCCCACCCTATCTCTGCAACCGTTCGGATATATCCCTCTTGAATTATCTGTTCCTCTGACCCTAGCTCCTCTCCCTATGCCCCACCACTGGTGGCTGACCATTCAGTTGTCCTGGTCCAAACATTTTTCGGAGGCCACCTCTTCAACCAAGGCTTCAGTCATCCCTCCTAATCTCTCCCTTTCTGATTCATGTCTGGTTTCCTTACACCTATTTGCTTCATGATATTAAAGTCGCTATATGAATACAAGTTTCTATTGCATCAAAGCCACTTGCCAGGAATATTAGAACCCATTGAAGGAGTTTTTAAAAAATTTATTGATGGGATGTGGGCATCACTGGCAAGGCCAGCATTTATTGCCCATCCCTAATTGTCCTTGAGAAGGTGGTGGTGAGCTGCCTTCTTGAACTGCTGCAGTCCGCGTGGCGTAGGTGCACCCACAGTGCTGTTAGTTCAAGTGCAGGCAGAGGAACGCACAAGGAGTATTCTTTTTTTAACTGAGCTTTTAAATCACTATTACTCTCCTTATGCATTATTAAGTTATTGTGGTTGAAAATTAGCTCAAGTTAAATGAAACTCCTTTTGTCTGAAAACTTAGCAACTGGCCAATACAAAACATCACCTGCAAACTGATCTGGGTTCAAATGTGTTACAGAAGTTATTGATGGGCGGAGACAGATGCACTGAGGATCTCCTGCACGATAATGGGTCAGCATCATTAATTTATGAAGGAAATGGGAGGTTTTGGGTTCCACCGAGCAGCCTTTGAAATGTTGACCTCAAACCTTGTTCGCTTACCTCTGTTACTGAGGTGTGATGGCCTTTTTATACATTGTTACTTGCCTTTATCCACTGTTTAAACTGGGGGGGGGGGGTGGGGAGTGGGGGTGATATTAAACTCTCTTCCTTTTAGATGCTCCTTAAAACCAACCTCTTTTACCAAGCTTTTGGTCACCTGTCCTAATATCTCTTTATGTCGTTCAGTGTTAAATTGTGTGTGATAACACTCCTGTGAAGCACCTTGGGATGTCAAAGGCATTATGTAAATGCAAGTTGTTGTTGTAAAGGTTGCTCCGCTGTAGCTGAATTGAATCCCTGGTTATACAGTGGAGACCAGTTGTTACAAGGTGACTGGTCCCAGACTGTTAATAAGGACTGTTATCATCACAGTGGGAGAGCCCCTGCTCTGAGGTCATCAGGGAAATTCCTTGGAAACAGAACACAGCACGCGGAAAGCACCTGACTCAAGCCAATGCTGTGGAAAACCGGGTCAAATCATCAAAAAGAAAATCCCCACTGCTAAAACCCACTCCCATAACCAAACCCTCACTCCATTTGCAGCCAACTATGTGCACAGCAAGATCCCACAAACAACAACGAGATAATGGCCAGATAATCTGAGCACGAAAATGCTGGCTGAGGGATAAATATTGCCCAGAACAACAGGGAGAACTCCCCTGCACTTCTTTGTCCACCTGACAGGACAGACTGGGTTTAATATCTCATCCAAAATGGCGGCACCTTCAGTACTGCACTGGAAATGGCAACCTGAATTTTGTGCTCAAGTCTCTGGAGTGGGGCTTGAACCCACAACATAGAAACATAGAAAAATAAAAAATAGGAACAGGAGTAGGCCATTCAGCCCTTCAGGTTGAATATCCTCCCTGCGTCTAGCCTGTCAAGTCCTGTTAGAATTTTATAGGATTCTATGAGATCCCCTCTCATTCTTCTAAACTCTAGTGAATATAGGCCTAGTCGACCCAATCTCTCCTCATACGTCAATCCTGCCATCCCAGGAATTAGCCTAGTAAATCATCTTTGCACTCCCTCCAAGGCAAGAACATCCTTCCTCAGATAAGGAGACTAAAACTGCACACAATACTCCAGATGTGGTCTCACCAAGGCCCTGTATAACTGCAGTAAGACATCCTTGCTCCTGTGCTCAAATCGTCTTGCAATGAAGGCCAACTTACCATTCGCCTTCCTAACTGCTTGCTGCAACTGAATGCTTGCTTTCAGCGACTGGTGTACAAGGACACCCGGGTCTCGTTGCACCTCCCCCTTTACCAATCTATCACCATTCAGATAATAATCTGCCTTTCTGTTTTTACAACCAAAGTGGATAACCTCACATTTATCCACATTATACTGCATCTGCCATGTATTTGCCCACTCACCCAACTTGTCCAAATCACGTTGGAGCCTCTTTGCATCCTCCTCACAGCTCATATTCCCCCCAGCTTTGTGTCATCTGCAAACTTGGAAATGTTACGTTTCGTTCCCTCACCCAAGTCATTAATATATATTGTGAATAGCTGGGGCCCAAGCACTGATCCCTGCGGTACCCCACTAGTCACTGCCTGCCACCCAGAGAAAGACCCGTTTATTCCTACTCTCTGTTTCCTGTCTGTCAGCCAATTCTCGATCCATACCAGTATATTACCCCCAATCCTATGTGCTTTAATTTTGCACACTAACCTCTTATGTGGAACCTTATCAAAAGCCTTCTGAAAATCCAAATACACCACATCCACTGGTTCTCCCTTATCTATTCTACTAGTTACATCCTCAAAAAACTCCAGTAGATTTGTTAAGCATGATTTCACTTTCGTAAACCCATGCTGACTTTGCCCAATCCCGTTTATGCTCTCCAGGTGCTCTGCTATCATATCCTTTATAATAGACTCTAGCATTTTCCCCACTACTGATGTAAGGCTAACTGGTCTGTAGTTCCCTGTTTTATCTCTCCCTCCTTTTTTAAATAGTGGAGTTACATTTGCCACCCTCCAATCTGTAGGAACTGCTCCAGAATCTGTAGAATTTTGGAACATGACCACCGATGCATCCACTATTTCCAGGGCCACTTCCTTTAGTACTCTGGGATGTAGATTATCAGGCCCTGGGGATTTGTCAGCCTTTAACCCCATTAATTTCCAATTAATTAACAACCTTTCTGTCCTAGAGTGAGAGTGTGACCTACTGGTGACACTGTGAGAAGAATATATTTAGAAAGTTTTAGAAAGCAAAACAGCCATTGGAAACCAGTCTCCTTTAAATTTTTGACCTTTACATCTGATACTTCAAAGTCACCTGCAGCCAATAAAACACTAATTTCTATTAGTGTAATGTACGCAGGACTTTGTAGCATGATAATGTTTTAAAACTGTGACCTTTAATGTAGTGTTAAAATGGAGTCAGAAGAAACATGTGACCTCACATCAACTCTGCTTAAGGACAAGACAGGGATCTTGGTTACCAGGACAAAAAGGAACCCAGATCAAAGACTCTTTTGAAAAGCAGAAGGCAAGGTTGTAATACCTGAGGAACAATGGCTTTCGCCCTCCCAGACTCTCAGATCATAAACAAGGAGCCAGCGGCTCTGAAAATGTAAATGCGAGTTGCAATTGCTAACAAAGGAAAGCCTGTGTGACTCTGCTGTGGCCAGACCTCTGGGCTCTGCATATTGAAAAAGCAAAAGACTATTGACTTTTGAGTTTTGGGTAATTTCTAGAAACTTTGAGAAGTCTGCAGGCTGTAAGGGAGACTGGAAGACAAGGATCAATGATGGCAGCCTCAGGAGAGAGAGAGAGAGGGAACACCTGCTCTCTGAACACTGCAACAGCAAAAAGCTGTGAAGACTTGAACCCAATTTGAAAGTCGTGGTTTGCAGAGAAGAAAAAAACCAACACCAGAAATCACCTTATCCTCGGACGTCCAGGTCAAAAGTGCTCAGAAGAAGTGAGCGGAGAGGACATTGACTTTGAAAAGGACTCGGAGATCCAACCCATTGCAACTGGGAGGAGTTTGGGACTCTTAGCTGCAAGGATATCACTTCAAAGGAGGACCGTGTAATGGATAAATGAGGCGCAGGATTTTCAACTGTTTTTAATAAGTGAAGAAAAAATACCTTTCTCTGTAATTTGAAGTATTAACTACTGACAAATTACTGTTTAATTATTGGTGATTTTTAGTTTTATTGTTGTAATAAAAGTCTTAAACTGTGAAATCTTGCCATGTAATTCTTTAGATTGGTCTGGGGAGTTCATATCTTGTGTTTTAAAGTTAAACGTCTCACTCAGGTCGTACAATTAGAGATAACCAAAGCATCCTTACCCATAAATAATTTAGCTGCTGATTCTTTGGTGTAATGTTAACAGGACTGACCTCCAACTGAGGGGCGCAAGCTGAGAAGCCTTTTCAAAACAAGACGCATAGAAGGAAAGTAAAGTCATGAGAAACTAACTTTCTTTCCACAGAAAATGGATACATTTTAAAAGAAAGAGAACAGTTAAGTTGAGGGAACAGACTTCTGGGGCCTACCAAATAGGCCTTAGTTCAGTTGTTTCAAGAATGGGATCTTTCATGGTGAGTTGAGAGGATGGAGAGTTAAGTGATTGTGGTAACACTATAGATTAACCCTCACAAATTATGTTGACAGAAGTATCCCAAGGTATTACTGGAAGTACAGCAGGGAGGTCTCACGAGGCCCTGGCCAACATTGCTCCTTCAACCAACACCATCAAGAGCAAATTAAATGGCCATCTACCTGTTTTATTTCCCTCCCTTCTTTTGCTGTGTCAGTTAGCTCTTGTGAAAGGACCTGGCTCAGCATAAGGCTGAGAGTTGTATGAATCCTAACCAATAAACAAATAAAGAATGTATGTCGTTCCATGTCCCATGAAAAGACTCTGAGCCATGAATTACTTTCAAGTGTAGTGACGTTTGTTAGGCAGGAAAATGTGGCAGCCATTTTGTGCACAGAAAGAACCCACAAATAGCACAGAATTGGAGTTCAGCGAAGCTCCTGGAGCAATAAATATTTGTGTATTGAGGCCTTCCTGAATGATATCAAAGAACAAAGAACAGCACAGCAGAGGAATAGGCCATTCGGCCCTCCAAGCCTGCGCCGATATCAAAGAGTTGTCTCTCTCCTATCCCGATTTACTTCAGCTAGACTGGGTCATTCCTTGAATTGAGCCTAGTTTTGATCCCATGTGTACCTTAACAAGAAACAAACAAACAAATAACATAATATATCAAAGACACTTCATTTTTGTCACAGATATAAACATTTTAATTCACTTAAACAGGCTACCCATCTCATCCAAATGATATGGAAAACATCAGGGTCGGGAATTTCCTGGGAGCCGCACCACTGGGGTAACTTTGTCGCAAACATGGTGGAAACTCAGTTTACCCGTGTAAGTAGAGGTTCCGCCACACTTTGCTGAAAGTTACGGCAGTGGAATTGGAGTGGCTTCCAGAAAATTCCCAGCCTAGGAGCCATAAGAAGATTTATGTAATGAGATTTCATTCACTTAAGCAGGCTGTTCACTGATCAGGCATTCAATTAGGTGGGCTCCACAGTACTCCCTTATTATAACAGCAACTTACATTTGTATAGCACGCTTAATGTAGTAAAACATCCCAAGGCACTTAACTTGTTATTTGATTCAATGCTTCAATAGAACTGGAGTATTGCTGAAAACAGAGACATTTTGTCGAAGATTTTCATCTTGCACTCATCAGGACAATCTGAAAGAATACCAATGTAAGGGAAAGCAACACATTTATACTATGTACTATTTATACTATACACATAGTATAAATTTGTTTCTTTCCCTTACATTGGTATTCTTGCAAATTGTCCTGATGAGTGCAAGATGAAAAGCTTTGACAAAATGTCTCTGTTTTAGTACTCAAGTTCTGTACTACCAATCAGGTATTAGAGCTGGAGTCTTGTGCAATGCTTGCAGTAAGTCAAAGTTTAATCCAGAAGGGCGGCACAGTGGCGCAGTGGTTAGCACCGCAGCCTCACAGCTCCAGCGATCCGGGTTCAGTTCTGGGTACTGCCTGTGTGGAGTTTGCAAGTTCTCCCTGTGTCTGCGTGGGTTTCCTCCGGGTGCTCCGGTTTCCTCCCACATGCCAAAGACTTGCAGGTTGATAGGTAAATTGGCCATTATAAATTGCCCCTAGTATAGGTAGGTGGTAGGGTAATATAGGGACAGGTGGGGATGTGGTAGGAATATGGGAGTAGTGTAGGATTAGTATAAATGGGTGGTTAATGGTCGGCACAGACTCGGTGGGCCGAAGGGCCTGTTTCAGTGCTGTATCTCTAAAAAAAAAATCTAACTGCTGCAAAAATTGTCAATTAGAGGCTAATTCCTCACAGGCACATCTTAGGACCAACTGTCAGCTTTATCTCAATGGTAGCACTGAGGGAGGCCTACAGTATCAGCTTTCAGCTGAGACGTTAATCTGCTGCCCTCTCAGAGGACATAAAAGACGCCATATTCCTGTTCAAAGAAGAGCAGGAAAGTTCTCCCTGACAGCCTGACTTGCAGTGTTCTGTTTCCAAGAAAATTCTCTGCTAGTTTCAGAGCAAGGACTCTCTCATTGCAATGTTAACAATCCTTATGGGCAGGCTGGGACCATTCCTCTTGTGACAGAGCCAGTCACCACTGTATAACCAGAGATGAAATTCGGCTACAATGGAGTAATTTTTATCCAATTACTCACTAGAAATAGATTCCAGGAGATCACCTCCTCTGTCTGCACTTACACTGCTTCATATATAATTCAGCAGCCAGAACAAGGAACCCAGATTTAGTAGTGTAAACACTAGTGTTACGACCAGGTGAGAAAGTGGTCTAGGGTTCCCTCTCAGCCTTCACCTGGTCTTACCGTAACAGGATTTAATTTTAAACACATCGTGTTTTTAGCTCCCCCTTGGTGAATCCTTGTTCACCGCTTTCCAATTATAAGACAAAGAAACCAGCACAAACAGGCTTTCTTAGGTTTAAAGAAGAAAAGTTGTAATTTATTAAACTTGAACTTAAGCTCTAATTCAGTTGACGCCTGTGGATGCACGACGCGCCCACGCTAGCATGCTTACGCGATACACATATGCAAATAGAGACAGAAAAGAGCAGAAGAAAAATAAAGTGGAAAAATTTGAGGTTATATCTGAAGAGTTTTTGTTACGGTTCCTCGAGCTCGCTGTAGAATCCTTGATTGTCGGTAGATCTTGCTTTTCATTGGGGCCCAGTATTCTTCTTAAACCTTGTTCACTGTAGGAGACTTTTATCTCTTGGGGTTCATGTGCCTTCAGTGGATTCAGAGACTTGTGAGAAAGAGATGGGAGCAGACGGGAGAGATCTTCTCAGTCCAGGTGCAAACAGTCTTTCAAAGTTCAAACTCTCTGTGGCCAGTTCAAAAGAAAGCCCTGGAACAGCCAGTTTGTCATGTGACCAGCTGGTCTAATCAGTCCTGTCCCCTGTGGATTGCATCACCCCAGCAGGCCTGGAATGCGCTTCCCCACCCCATCATTGTCCGGTGATCAACATCCTTTGTCCTTCCAAGCACTGTCTGTTAATATGCAAATGTATTTTCCAGCCAAGGCAGATCTGTTTAACAAGTCATTTCCTTGTTCCAGCAACAATTTAAAATCAATGTTCATGACAAAATTAATGTGCCTCATTCTTGGCAGGTGGGGGCCTGGCATGACACTAGTGCATCTCTCAGACAATACTCTTCCAGAATTTATACCAGTATAAAGGCACCTCATGTATCTCCAGAAAGACTTGAGGGTCAATAAAGCAGGTGGGATCCTGGGCATTATAAATAGAGGCATAGAGTACAAAGGCAAGGAAGTTATAGGGAACCTTTATAAAACATTGGTTCAGCCTCAACTGGAGTATTGTGTCCAATTCTGGGCACCACACTTTGGGAAGGATGTGAAGGCATTAGAGAGGATGCAGAAAAGATTCACGAGAATGGTCCTGAGGATGCTCTAGCCAAAGATCCAAAGGACCATCGGCATCTCTCCCCATTAGAGAGGCAGTTGGTGATGTGTAGCTTGAGGGTCACCACTTGAGGGCAAGGTGGTCCTGGGGATGAGGAACTTCAATTACCAGCATAAATTGGTGAAGTTGAGGTTGTTCACATCAGAGAAGGTTGAGAGGAGATTTGATAGAGGTGTTGAAAATCATGAGGGGTCTGGACAGAGTAGAGAGGGAGGAACTGTTCCCATTGCCAGAGGGGCCGAGAACCAGAGGACACTGATTTCAGGTGATTGGCAAAAGGACTGGACATGACGAAAACATTTTTTATGCAGTGAGTGATTGGGATCTGGAATGCACTGCCTGAGAGTGTGGTGGAAACAAATTCATTCATGGCTTTCAAAAGAGAATTGTGTAAGTACCTGAAGAGAAAAAATTTGATGGGCTACGGGGCACAGGCAGGGGAGTGGAGCTAGCAGAGTAGCAATTACAGAGAGTGGGCATGGACATGACTGACCATATGGCCTCCTTCTGGGCTGTAACCATTCTATGATTATATGACTTCATTCATTAAGAGATCATTTGCCAGTGTCATTGTGAATGTCTAACTGTTGATCATGGTTGATTGTCATAAATAACAGGTAAAATGAAAACTTCAGTGCTTACAGCTTAAGATGTCAGCCTTGGCTTAGCAGTAGCACTCTTGCCTGTGAGTCTGAAGGTTGTGGGTACAAGTTTTACTAACAGGTGGGAGATGATAGTGGGTGGTTTCCCCTTTCACCTCTCAACTAACCGCAGACAGTGTTTTTATTAGAATTGTGTTTTAACCCTTGAGCATTTTAATGTCAATAAACAGACGAATGACAGGTTTTTTCGTAGGCTTAAAGGAAGATAAATGCTTATTAAACAAAACCTGAAAATTCGCAAACTCACCCACACACACACGCACACGCACACACACAAGAGAAGATAGAGATTAAAAGATAGCAAGTATTTAGTTTGCTGTTTTAAAAAAGAGTTTGTTGTGAAACCTTGTTTATTTTCCTGGGAGGAAAATTTAAATGATGCAGGCATGCTCTTCCTTTTCCCCTGGTTCTCTGGAGTCATGCTTTGGAGGGTTTCAGGTGGACGGATGTTTGGTTGCAGACTTCTTTGGTTAAATCTCAATTACAGATCGTGTTTCAATCTCTCATCGCGGGTAAGTGGATCTGAGTCCACGAAAAGATCAGCCATGATCTTATTGAATGGCGGAGCAGGCTCGAGGGGCAGGATGGCCTACTCCTGCTCCTAGTTCTTATGATTCTTATGATCTCTCGGATGGGGAGTTTTCAAAGGTCTCCTTTTTGTCTCTGCCTGTTATTAATTTTTAATGATGGTATTTGGCAGGGTCTTCTCCTTGGCTAGAATAGATCTCTCTCAGTCTCCTGGCTGCTGGCTTTCTGTCTCTGCTCTGGCTTTCTGCACAGAAGAATCTCTTTTTAAAAAAAAAATCCTTATCAGGCTTGGTTTCTGTTAGGTAACCATTGGATCATAGGAAATAGGAGCAGGAGTAGGCCATTCGGCCTGCCCAGCCTGCTCCACCATTCAAACAGATCATAGTTAATCATCTATCCCTACGCCATTTTCCCCCACTATCCCCATATCGTCATTTGTATCCAAAAATCTATCAATTTCTGTCTTGAACAGCCCTCTGGGATAGAGAATTCCACAGATTCACCATCGAAGTTGCTCTCCCCAGTGTTTCACACAATGTCACTAAATATGTGGACATTGTTAGGCAATGGTGTTTGAATGTTGCTCATTTTGATAAAGTGGTGTTTGCACTGACCCGAAACGTTAACTCTGCTTCTCTTTCCACAGATGCTGCCAGACCTGCTGAGTGGTTTCAGCATTTCTTGTTTTTATTTCAGATTTCCAGCATCCGCAGTATTTTGCTTTTATATTAGAGAAATAAACTAGCTTCTTTTTCTATTTAATACTTTTTTAAAAATAGACAATGCTTTGCATCTGGATGGATGCACTCTAGAAAATTACAAAGAGATATTGATAGATTAAGTGAACTGGCAAAACTGTGGCAAATGGATTTCAATGTTGGCAAATATGAACCAAAAAGGATAGAACTGAGTACTTTTTAAATGGTGAGAAGCTAGTAACGGTGGAGTCCAAAAGGATTTGTGGGGGGTGTCCAGGTATACAGATTATTAAAATATCATGAACAGGTACACAAGCTAGGGTTGTAGTCCCTGGAGTTTAGAAGGTTAAAAGGTGATTTGATCAAAGTTTTCAAGATACTAAGGGTAACAGGGCAGATAGAGAGAAATTATTTCAGCTGGTTGGGGAGTCTAGGACTAGGGAGCAGAGTCTAAAAATTAGAGCCAGATATTTTAGGTGTAAAATTAGGGAACAAAGGGTGGTAGAAGTTTGGAACTCTCTTCCACAAACAGCTAGATCATTTGTTAATTTTAAATATGAGATTGATAGATTTTTGATATCCAAAGGTATCAATTGAAATGGGGCAAAGGTGGGATATGGAGTTAGGTCACAGATAGCCATGATCTCATTGAATGGCGGAACAGGCTGAAAGGATTAAATGGCCATCCTCTGTTTTTATGCTCCAATGTTTAAAGGATGCACAATGTTGAAAGCAAAGGAACACACAGGAGCATGCAAAACAGAAGACAGTATTCTTCTGCTAAAGTGTAAAGGTTAGACCCCTTTAAGACCAATTTCTGTTCAGTAAAATCTGTGATCATTTGAAGATTAATTGCTGTTCAAGCTGTGGATCAGAACATTGGCTGTGTCTATGGGAGCCTGCAGACATTGTGGCTTTGGTATTATATGTTGCAGGTAGTTGCTGCTAATGGCTGTCTTTGTTTATTTGCTTTACTACATTACGACACTTTAAAAGTGCTTTGTGACATCTTGAGTTTACGAAAGGTGCTAGATAAATGCAAGTGAAGAACTAATGGCAAGAGTGACAATTTGCAAATGAGTGTCACATAGAATAACCTTGTTTTCTGTCTAAGGTGCACTCACAGATCACCCCAGCTGACTTGAACAAAGAAAATGCATTATCCTTCATTCTATGTGTGGCATAAAGTCAGGTACCTGGGCCTTCCCTCTACTGATTCTCACTGCCACTGCAGGATATAAACACACAGATACAATTTACTTCCTATGCTGCAAACTTCATAAATGATGGTTACCACGGTGATAATACGGTGAGTCATTCTGGCTGTGTGACTCAATGTGCCCAGTCTGTGACCACAACTTATATTCATATAGCATCCCAAGGCACTTCACAGGAGAGTTACAAAGCAAAATTTGACACTGAGCCACATAAGCTGATATTGGGGGATGAGGTAGGTTTTAAAGTGCATCTTAAAGGAGGAAAGCGAGGTAGAGAGGTTTAAGGAGGGAATTCCAGAGCTTAGGGCCTAGGCAGCTGAATACACAGCCACCAATGGTGAAGCAATTAAAATCAGGGATGTTAAAGAGGTCAAAATTGGAGGAGCGCAGTTTTCTTGGAGGTGGGGCTGGAGGAGATTACAGAGCTAGGGAGGGGAAAGGCCATGAAGGGATTTGAAAACAAGGATGAGAATTTTAAAATCAAGGCGTTGATTAACTGGGAGCCAATGTAGGTCAGCGAGCACAGAAGGTGATGGGTGAATGGTAGGACAGCAGAGTTTTGGATGACCTCAAGTTTATGGAAGATATACACTGGTCTTGTGTGGGGATGACGATGTGGGCTCTGGGTAGGGTTGCCAACTCTAGTTGGACATATTCCTGGAGGTATCATCATGTGACCTTCTGCCTCCAACTGCCCCGCCCCCACACTGCCATCATTGGTCATCCAACCAGTCTATGCATGCAGTGCCCCCGTTCCTACACCAATCGGAATGCAAACAGATTCTCCATTGCTGATGATTCTTTCAGAAAGCAGCGTTTTCACCCATCTCTAATATTTTTATTACTAGTAATAAAAAATATTTTTAAAAACATGATTCTTTTAAATGTCCCATGGGTTGCTTGTTGCAGTACCCTGGAGATTAGAGTTTAATTGCTGGAGACTCCAGGGCGATCATGGAGAGTTGGCAACCTTAGCCCTGGGCAGTCGTCCCTTCTACTTTAAAGGAGATATATTTTCCATCCAATTTTCTTCCCTCATCTCTGAAGGTAGAGATCCAGGCGATTCAGCAGCCTGCCTGGATCGCCCTCAAGAGACTACTGATATGTAAGGCAAGACGGTAAATGGGATAATCCACCATCAGGGCCAAGTCCACTCCCCATTTTCGCCCAAACATAAACACACCAGGGGCCCCGGTAATGGAGATCAGCCATGTCTAATGAATGGCAGATCAAGTTCAAGGGCATCACTGGCAAGACAAGCATCCATAATTGCCCTTGAGCAAGTGGGGGTGAGCCACCACTTACAACTGAGCGGCAGTTAACAGTCTACCACATTGACGTGGGTCTGGAATCACAGGTAGGCAAGAGCAGGTAAGGACACCTCCGCTGAAGGACATTACTTGAACCAGATGGGAGATGATCAGTATTCATGAGACTAGAATTTTATCCCAGATTTATTTCCAGCTATCATGGCGATATTTGAATTCATGCCTCTGGGCATCAGTCCAGGCCTCAGGATTTCTAGTCCAGTAACATGACCGCTATGCTATTGTTCCATCGGCTAAACGGCCTACTCCTGTTCCTTAGAAAGACTTGCATTTACATAGCGCCTTTCAAAACATCAGGACGTCCCACAGCGCTTTACAGCCAATGAAGTGTAGCCACTGTTTTACTTAGGAAATGTGGCAACCATTTAGTGCACAGCAAGCCCCCACAAACAGCAATGTGATAACGACCAGATAATCTCTTCTGTTAGCGATGTTGGTTGAGGGATGAATATTAGCCCAGGACCCTGGGGAGAACTCCCCTGCTTTTCATCAAAACAAGTGCTGAAGGACCTTTTATGTCCACCTGAGAGGGCAGGTGGAGCCTTGGTTCATACGAAAGGCTCGCTCTGTGTTCCTATAAACCCTCCCTCTTGCCCTGTCAGCTGGGGTAATTCACCACTGATTTCCACTGAAATGAGACAACCGAACACAGAGTGGGACCCGAACCCTGGAACTTGCCTCGTCCACATGGTGCAGGGCCTCACAGGTCATTTCATTTATGAAGGGGAGCGAGTAGGTATCGTTTGAAAGGAGAAGTGGTGCGGAAAAGAGGAAATATTAACCATGACTATTCCATAAACAGGTGAGGTGGGGAGGGGCAGGTCAGAAATTGTGTTTCATACCATGCTCTATTCAATGGCTTCTCTTGAACAGATAGTGGGGGAGGGGGAGTATTGCTTTAATTATCAACCCCCACACTTACACAGTGTGGGGGCACAATCATAGAGGAAAGGGACAGGTGTTCTGTGCCAGCGAATACTCCAGAGTGGGTTAGATCGCTCAGTAGTCAATTAGAAAAGGAACTGAATTTATCGCCTGGGGGTAGAAATTATTCAGAGAGCTAATTTTAACATCTTGCATAAAATCCCTGTGTGAGCTATAGTATCGAGGCTGTTAACCCATTCATGTGATGGGCACAGGGATTTTACACCAATGGGTAAACCGAGTCATACATAGAATATACGGCACATAAACAAGCCATTCAGCCCATGGTGACCCCTGTGGATGGATGGGGATGGTCCCTATGGGTTAATGGGGAATGGCTACAATGGTTAGATGGGGAATGAGCCCCGTACCTGGAAGGGAGGTTTGGCCCCAACGAATGAATGGGACCTGGCCTATTGTGGATGGATGGAGGAATGACCTCAATGGGTAGATGTGGGGTGGGGGGAGGGGGTTGTTGGCTACAATGGGTAGATTGGGTCCGTCTACAATGCTTAGATGAGCAACTGCTCCAATGGATATAATGCATGCTGCCTGCTGCTAAACATTCATGATTAGGACTGCACGTTGGCGAACTTCCAAACCAACCCTTTGTTCCACACCTCAGTGCTTTCCTGAGCCATGTACCCATACCCTGGAACTTGCTGCTCTCCTGCCCCAGGCCCTGCTGACCCACCTCTTCGCTCCAGCCATGCGTTTCTACAGGAGGGCCACACCCTTGTCAAACTGCTACAGAAACACACAGTGTATTTTGGCTGTACTTTATGAATTTTATAGTTAGGATGTGTTGAAGAGATGAAATAATAAAAGGAAACCAGGGAATGTCTGAGCTCTAGGTACTATGACTGTCTTGACAAAGCTGTCAATCCTTATCATCCCAAAAATATCAATTAGGATAGGAATGGAAAAGAGTTTTTTTGCATGTGATAAAAAAAACTAATGAATGACATATGACTGATATGATTTGGCTAATAGTGAATTTGCCTTTTCTGTCGCTCTGCTGCAGATTGTGTTTTTTTGGACGGCATGTGATAAGAATAAAGCAAATCTGCATAAAGGTTGGGAAAGTAAATAAAGTGTTTTAACAGCTGGGTTGGGCTGGATAGAGAAACAGCCAGTGTGACACATTGGAAAAGCTTGGGCTATGGAGGGCCTATCAATGATTAATCTCACTGGAGCTACTGAAGATTAGGTCTGGATTTACCAGGCCATGGGGCCAGCAAGAACCTGGGCAGAGGTTTTCCTTCTGGAATCAGATAGGGTGGATTGGGGACAGTGTGTGAGAGGAGCAGGTGTGTGATGGGCCGAATGGCCATATCTTGCTTTCCGAAGGCTGACTAAGGATCAGAGTGAGGTCAGGCAGGGAGCTCCCACAGGCCTGAGAGAATGTAGGAATGGTGTAGGGTAGGGAATTCCAGGATTTTGACCCAGCAATGATAAGGGGATTCCGATATATGTCCAGGTCAGGACGGCATGTGACTTTTGGAAGGGAAGTCTTGTTGGTGATGGTGTCCCATAATATGACTGCTCTTGTCCTTCTCAATGGTAGAAGCTGCAGGGCTGGGAGAGACTGTTGAAGGAGGCATGGTGAGTTGCTGCAGTGCATCATGGAGGTAGTATACACTGCAGCATATCCATTCCTCAAATTTACCTTGCATACAGCTTTGAGTTTAAGCCCAGTTATGTCACATCATAATGACTAGTAATAAGAGCTATATGGCTATCTGAGTCAATTGTGATTATTTGACCTAAAAGGATGGATTTTCTGTAACATTACTGCCAAGTTTGAGTGGTGGCGGGAGGGGCATTGTCTGAGGAGTCAGTCCAACCTTACCTCACCGTCTACTGCCAACTCCGAGATTTCCTACTGGAATTGACAATGGTTTGAATTCAATTCCTCATATGTAGTTGGACGTATTCAAATTAGACATCAGTGATTGGAAAATATAGTTTTTTAAATTCGTTTCGTGCAATATGGGCATCTCTGGCAAGGCCAGCATTTGTTGCCCATCCCCAATTGCCCTTGAGAAGGTGGTGGTGAGCTGCCTTCTTGAACCGCTGCAGTCCATCTGGTGCGGGCAGACCCACAGTGCTCTTAGGGAGGGAGTTCCATGATTTTGATTCAGCGACAGTGAAGGAACAGCGATATATTTCCAAGTCAGGATGATGTGTGACTTGGAGGGCAACTTGCAGGTTGCGATGTTCCCATGCATCTGTTGCGCTTGTCCTTCTAGGTGGTAGAGGTCACGGGGTTGGAGGTGCTGTCAAAAGAGGCGTGGTGAGTTGCAGTTGGTAAATCGGCAGCATTCCTTCATTGATGCCTTTGTATCTGGAAACCTGAGTGTCTGGAACACTGGGCGTCTGGGACACTGGGTGTCTAGGATACTGGTCATCTGGAACACTGAGGGGTCTGGGATTCTGGGCGTCTGGGACACTGAGGGGTCTGGGATTCTGGGCGTCTGGGACACTGGGCATCTGAAACACTGGGCATCCAGAAGACTGGGCTTCTGGGACATTGGGCGCAGTCAGCCATGGCTCTGGGTAGCTCTCTGATGACTGAGTCAGAAGGTTGTGGGTTCAAGTTCCACTCCAGCTACCCAATCTAGGCTGGCACTCCAGTGCAGTACTGAAAGGGTGCTGAGACGTTAAACCAAGGTCCCATCTGCCCACTTAAATGAATGTAAGGTGCAGAATATAAGAGCTTGGAGATTATGCTGGAACTGTATAAATCATTAGTTAGGCCACAAATTGAGTACTGTGTGTAGTTCTCGTCACTTCATGGCAGAAAGGATGTAATTGCACTAGAGAGGATACAGAGAAGATTTACGAGGATATTACCAGGAATGGAAAAATGCAGCTATGAAGAAAGATTGGATAGGCTGGGGTGGTTCTCCTTAGAACAGAGAAGGCTGAGGGGAGATCTGATTGAAATGTACAAAATTGTGAGGGGCCTGGATAGAGTAACATAGAAACATAGGAGCAGGAGTAGGCCACTCAGCCCATCGAGCCTGCCCCGCCATTCAATACGATCTTGGCTGATCATCCACTTCAATGCCTTTTTCACACACTATCCCCATATCCCTTTATGTCATTGGTATTTAGAAATCTGTCAATCTCTGCTTTAAACATACTCAATAACTGAGCTTCCACAGAGGGAGACAGAATTCCAAAGATTCACAACCCTCTGAGTAAAGAAATTTCTCCTCATCTCTGTCCTAAGTGGCTTCCCCCTTATTTTGAAATTGTGTCCCCTGATTCTAGACTCCCCAACCAGGGGAAACATCTTACCTGCATCTACCCTGTCTATCGCTTTAAGTATTTTGTAGGTTTCAATGAGATTACCTCTCATTCTTCGAAACTCCAGAGAATACAGGCCCAGTTTCCCCAATCTCTCTTCATAGGACAGTCCCACCATCCTGGGAACAAGTCTGGTGAACATTCATCGCAGTCCCTCTATGGCAATAATATCCTTCCTATGGTAAGGACCAAAACTGCACACAGTACTCCAGGTGCGGTCTAACCAAGGTTCTATACAATTGAAGCAAGACTTCACTACTCCTGTACTCAAATCCTCTTGCAATAAAGGCTAACATAACATTAGCCTTCCTAATTGCTTGCTGCACCTACATGTTGGCCCTCTGATTGGACCGGCAGTGTGGAGAGCCAGCCTGCTGTCCTTATTTGGACGGCAATCCCGGCAGCAGCAAATCAAGAGGCTGCCGCTGGCAAGATTGCCACTGTGGTCCCGCTGCCCGCGCACGCGGGCTGAGGACCCACATTTGGTCCCGATGTCAGGACGTAACTCTGGCCGAGAAAATGCCCACCGTGGCTTTGCTTCAAGTATCTTAAAATTCTCGAAGGGTTTATGAGCGACTCCCTCATTGAGTTATCCCGAGATATAATTAGACTTGAAGAATTCCCCTCCCACCTCTTTCCATCCTTTCAGAGAGAGGGGGATTTCCACCATGTCTTTGATATATGATCACCTCAGCCGCAAGTCCACACTATTCACATCTATGAATTCCAATTTGCTTGTTTAGTTGTCTCAGTTCAAACTGATTCACAAAGATCAAGCAGCTTTCAGGTTTAATCCCTGGTCTGGGGAAAAGGCAGTGAGAGGGACAATGATCCTGGATTAGGAAAAGGGGGAGAGGTGGGGCAGGGGAAAGCCAGCCAAGGAAACCACTGCAGATCACTGATCAGGGAATACCTTTACAAGGTGCACCCACCTTGTGAGAACAGGATGAGGCTTTTGTGCCCACCCACCCAAGTTAAATAAACCACCAGCACTCACTTGGTTTACGAGATAGTGACTAACACTAGGGGAAATATATTTCTGGATGAGTCAGGAGAAAATGTCAAAGAAGCATTTAAAGTGACAAAAGAAGCCACGCCTGAATTTAAGTGCGTTTATATTGCACCTGCATGACCTCGGAACATTCTGGAATCCTTCACAGCCCGTGACTCATTTGTGAAAAAAAACTGGCCGTTGTTGGTTTTTAGGCAAATGTATCAACGATTTGCACACGGCAAGGTCCCAAAAATAGTAATAAGATAAATGACCTGCTCTTGTTGCAGGCTGAATGTTGGCCAAGATACCAGGAGACTCCCTTCCTCTTCTTCAAAAAAGTATTTCAAGTGATGCTGTATTTCGAATGAGACATTAAACCGAAGTGCCAAGCAGGCCTCTTAGGTGGACATAAAAGGTTCCCTGACACTATTGGAAGACGAACAAGGCACTGCTCCCAATATCCTTGCCATCATTTATCCTTCAACTAAAACCATTAAAAATGGAAAATCATGTAATTTATCTCATTACTGTTTTTGGGAGCTTTCAATGAAGGAATGGCTAATCTAATCCCCAGCTGGATTATGCGCTCTGAAGTGACTCGTACCCACAATCTTCCGACTGACAGGTGAGAGTGCTACTGCTAGGTGAACACGGACATCCTAAGCCCTGAGCTGAGTTTTCATTTTACCGGTTATTCAACAGTCAGGGGTCTATGAGGATCCACTGAAAGATCTCCAATGGCACCAGTATAAAGGCAGCTCATGTTTCTCCAGGTGGGGGGGACCTTCTTCATGGGAGATGCTCTGCCATTGTCCTAGGTGGTCTAAGTCACGGGTCTGGGAGGTACTAGAGAAGAAACTCATCCACTATCTCTGCAGCTACCTCTTCTAAAACCCTACGATGCAGATGGTCAGGACCAGGGGATTTGTCACCATTTAGTCCCATTAATTTCTCAGCACTATTTCTATTCTTGTACTGATTTCTTTAAGTTCTTCATTCCCTCTAGATCCTTAATTCCCGATTATTTCCGGAAAGCCTCCTCGCCATCTGCAAGGTACAAGTCAGGAGTGTGATGGAATATTCTCCACTTGCCTGGATGGGTGCAGCTCCAACAACACTCAAGAAGCTCAATACCGTCCAGGACAAAACGGCCCACTTGATCGTCACCGCATCTACCACCTTAAAATCCACGAACTCCACCACCAGCACACCGTGGCTGTAGTGTGTACCATCCACAGCAACTCGCCAAGGCTCCTTCAACAGCACCTCCCAAACGCACGATTTCTACCACTAGAAGGACAAGGGCATGAGTTGCAAGGGAAAACCAGCACTTCCAAGTTCCCCTCCAAATCACACAGAATTCCCACTTTGACATATATCGTCCAATTCGTCATTGGCAAAATCCTGCAATCATGACCCAACAGCGTTGTGGAAGCACCTTCTCCACAATAGACTGCAATGGTTCAAGAGGAAGGTTCACCATCACTGTCTCAAGGGCAACTACGATGGGCAATAAAAGACACCTTTGTTAGTGGTGTCCACGCCCTGGTGAAAAATGTCACCGCATGAAAGCACAAGGAAGCTGAGAAATACTATCCGACACAAGATAACACCTGGTAGAAACCACAAAGAAGGAAAGTATCGCACAATAAGTTTCTGAAAGAAACTGACTGATGCTAAATCGCATAACACATGTGCTCAGGAAATTCTGACGGTTATTTTTAACCCCTCGTGACCTGCGTGTTTGAAAAAAGCAACGAAACCAGCATTTCAAAGAGATTGGACTGCGTGTTCTCCTCTCGGTCAGTTTAAGCTCCAGGGACATCAGAGCTGTATCAGCAGCTGTGCTGTAGTCAGTTAGGAATAACATTCCTGGGAGTCTATCTCACTCGTCTCCTGGTTCCAGGTTTCTCCCTTCCTTGCTAAAGGTGCTGATTCTCAATGGGTTCCATGGGTGCTGGTTTTAATAGGGTAGGCGCAGAAAAGATGTTCCCACTTGTGGGTGAAACCAAAACTAGGGGCCAAAGAGGGAACTCAGGAGGAACTTAACTTCTTAACTGAGAAAGTGGTTAGAATGTGAAACTTGGTACCACATTGGGTAGCTGAGGTGAACAGCAGAGGTGCATTTAAGGGGAAGCTAGATAAACACGAGGGAGAAAAGAAAAGGTTATGCTGATAGGTTTTAGCTGAAAAGCACGGGGGTGGTGTAGGAAGGTTCACGTGGAGCATAAACTGTGACATGGACCAGTTGGGCCGAATGGCCTGTTTCTGTGGAATTGCAGATTCGATATAACATGACCCTAGACATTGAGTGCCAGCAGGCTGTTTGTCCATGGATGGCATCACAGCTGAACTTGATTCTGACCTCAGTCAACTCCCAAACGTTCCGGCAGGGCACACTGGATAAGAGCAAGAACCCAGATTGATTTTTCTCCAACCTAACTGAAGGATGCTGAGGCCAATTATAGCACCCTGTTGTTGCCTCATTCACTGCTGAGAGAGGTGACCCAACAACAACTTTAAGCTGCATTTATAAAGCACCTCTAACACAGTACAACATCCCAAGGCACTGCACAGGAGCTTTATCATACATTTGGCACTGAGCCACACAAGAGGATATTAGGACAAATGACCAAAGCTTGGTCAAAGAGGTAGGTTTTAATGGAGGAGAGTTAGAGAGAGAGCGAGGTTGATGAAGAGAATTTACGAGCTTAGGACCACGGCAACTGAAGGCACGGCCGCCAACAGTGGACCAATTAAAATCGAGATGTGCAAGTGGCCAGAATTGGAGGAGCGCAGAGATCTTCGAGGGTTAGTAAAGCTGGAAGAAATTTCAGAGATAGGGAGAGGCGAGGCCATGGAGGGATTTGAAAATAAGGGTGAGAATTTGTAACTCAAGTCTTTGCCAGATTGGAAGCCAATATATGTCGGTGAGCAAGGGGTGATGCACAGTGACACCAGAAATCTCACTGAATCATCGGGGATTTGAAAGACGGGAAGGGCTAAGTTTTCTCAGGCAAAAGCTAGGCAGTTTAATCCTGTTTGTCACAGGCAAAAAAAACTCAGTCTTTCCTTGATGTAAAAGAGGCAAGTTATGCTGCTAACTACTAATGAGATCATGGTATTGAACCCACACTTCCTGTTTGACAGGCAGCTGCAGCAGATTTGTACCAAAGAGCAGCTTTGTGGATCATTACCGATTCAACCGAGTTCACAATCACTGTAAGAATAGCACATCTGACAAATAATATCTTCCCCCTAATGTTTTTTTTTTCTTTGGCCTCCTTATCTCGAGAGACAATGGATAAGCGCCTGGAGGTGGTACGATGTATAAAAGAATGCGTGCAAGAGGAAATGCCCCTAATTTAAAGTCAGTGATGTTACAGAGGTGGAAGCAAGTGGTTTGGTGGACCAGGCTATCAGAGGAAAGCAGAACTTGCATTTATATAGCGCCTTTCACCATTTCGGGACATCCCAAAGCGCTTTATAGCCAATGAAGTACTTTTTTTTTGAAGTGTGGCCTGTTCCGTCCAAGAGGATGGACGGGGCCTCGGGTTAACGTCCTACCTGACAGTACAGCACCTCCCTCTGTTTCTGGTATTGTTCGGTAAGGATTAGACAATGCCCAGGACACTCGGAGAACTCTATGCTCTTGTTTGAAAAGTGAAAAACATTTCATTTGAAAGACAGTGCAGTACTCTCTCAGCCCACCACTGAAGTGTCAGCCTAGATTACAGGCTCACGTTCCTGGAGTGGAACTTGAACCCACAAAACTTCTGGCTCAGAGGCAAAAGCATTACCATTGAGACGAGGCTGACCTCAACAAATACTGTTTGAAGCTCACTTCTGGTTTGAGTAAGAACTCAAGGCCACATATAGCCAATTGTAATGAAAGAGGTACAACGGGAGATATAACTATGCCCAAACATTTTCATACTCATCCCTTCAAATCCTATATGCTGCCATCTTATGCTGTACGCCTGCCAACTTGTACTCTTGGCCCAATAAATACTCAAAATATCAAGCAAAGAGCATCTATTTCCTCCATTGTGCAAATTGTGAATACAGGCAGCTTGAAAGAAGAAAGACTTGCATTTATATAGCACCTTTCACCACCTCAGGACGTCCCAAAGCAATTTGCGGGAAGGAAAGATAGGGAGAGACACCAGGAAATGTGTGGATATGTTACATTGGGTCTTAGGCTGGATAGGTACATTATCACTGCCAGTAATTATTGGGATATGCACATCTACACATGCCTAACCAAGCCTAGAATACAATGAGTCAAGCTGACTAAAACACCAATTAAGATAATTAGAAGAGGTGGATCTCACAGCTCATTGCTACTCACTTTCGGGTTTATTAGGACACAGCAACTGGGATTAAAGTTCAATACCTCACAGATAGGGACAATCTGGCCGCCTCTCTGCTCAAAGACAAGAAAGCCTGCACGTTACAAGAACCTTGGTAACAAGAACTCTCGGCTCTGCGCAGAAGTGAACTGGTTCCCCCTCTTGTAGTGTAACCCACAGGTTCTAACAGTGTCATGCGGATTGGCGACCTGTCCTGTGTGTGAGTGTGCACTTGTGTGCAAAGAACGTATGTAAGAGTGGCTGGACGAATAGGTAAAGCGTGATGTCACAGATAAAACCAATGAGTCATGTTGAGAATGCAGGAGCTCAACTGGACTCATGTCGATTGCACTCTCTTCTCCTCTTCCATCATTGCCGTGGCAATTTTACATCAGTCCCAGCAGACTGACCATCTGAAACTGCAGCCTGGTCGTGTGGGCTTACTAACCCTTTAACTTGGAGCCAATAACACGAAGGGCAGTCCAGGAGCTGGAATGTGGTGGAGAGGGCTTTGTCCTCTCTTCCTGACCCCACCCTGAGGTTATTTTGCCTAGTGACTGTCTTGAAGCATTCATTACATGCCTCTGTAAACTTGGCAGATTGCCAAGGGGTGGACTGTCCCTTTAACATTGTTACCAAGCCTCCTCCATTGTGGAACTGCAGCACATGACCTGTTTCAAATCAGCTGAGCACTAGGTACGCAGGTAGGGGGTGCTGCTACTTAGCCCCAACCCCAATCCACCAAAGATCCTGAGCCCCCACCAGTGTCCCAGTCCCAGAACGGACGGGTGTTGGGGAAAGAATGGTTTGGTTTGTGCTATTCTATTGCTTTCCTGGCCTGCCTCCCATTTCCTGTAAACATGAGCTCATCCAAAACATCCTGACTTGCACTGGGTCCGTTCGCCCATCACCCCTGTGATCTGTGACCTACATTGGCTCCCAGTTTTGCAACGCCTCGACTTGAAAATTCTTATCCTCGTGTTCAAAAGCCTCCATGGCCTCTGTAACACACTCCAGCCCCACAAACCCTCTGAGATCTCTGGGTTCCACCAATATGTACTGCAACAACTCTCCAAGGCTTCTCACTACCACCTAGAAGATCAAGGGCAGTGGCACATGGGAACATCAGTAAGGTCCCCTCCAGGTTTCACACCATCCTGACTTGGAAATATATCGCCATTTCTTCTTCACTGTCGCTGGGTCAAAATCCTGGAACTCCCTCCCTAACCACGTTGAGAGCGTACCTTCAGTAGTTCAAGAAGGCAGCTCACCACCACCTTCTCAAGGGCAATTAGGGATCGGCAACAAATGCTGGCCTTGGCAGCAACACCTCCTCTCTGGGTGAAACAATTTCTCCTGAGTCCCTTATCAGAACATAAGAAATAAGAGCAGGAGTAGGCCCCTCAAACCTGCTCCGTCATTCAATAGGATAGTGGCTGATCCTCTACAGTTTTACTTTCCCACCCTCTCCCCTGATTCACTTTATGTCCAAACAAAAAGGCTGAATTCAAATTCTCAAACTGCCACGGTGGGATGGAAACTTCTGTTCCCTGGATTCCTACTCCAGTAACAGAACCACAACAGAGCTATAGGCTTATTGAATTTGTTAGTGACTATCTTATATTTATGGCCCCTAGCTTCACCTTCCCTTACAAGTGGAAACATGTTCTGTGACTACGCCATCCAACCCATTCATAATTTTAAAGACCTTTATTAGTCTTCTCTTTTTCTAGTGAAAATAGCCCCAGCTTGTTAACTCTTTCTATCCCACCTTTGAACCTGTTGCACTACATCTCCCTGCCACAATGCAGGGGAGACACTGCACACATCAGAAGAAACATTTGAGGCACTGGAGTTTTGTTTTGACAGCTGACACTGTAAAGATGCCATGTGACATTGGAGTGACAAATAGCAGTCTGTATGTCACTCATGGGTCACATAACATTAGGATGGTGATAATTAATCATTAATGAATTATTTGACTAATTAAGACCAGTCAGCACGAGCTCAGTATTTCACACTGACCTATTCCATGCATTAGGACAGTACCAGATCTATAATTAAAGAGGGTGTTACTTTCATAAACAGTGATTTTTGGGCCTTCCACCCACTCCCCAGTCTTTTCCCTGTCTGCCCTAAGGCACTGCCTGTTGCTAGGGTTTGAGTGCATGGCTTCCAGACACCCTCTGTGACTATTCCTACTGTGTGTGTCAGCAGGCCAATTAGCCATGGAGGGCATCAAAGCATGGCCTGATCCTGTCCACAATTCACATCCATGCACACACAAGACTTTCCAGCAAAGGTCACTGGACTGTAGTCAGAGGCAGGAAAGCAGGCTGATGTTCCACTCTCTCAGCATAGAGAGGTACTGACCACTGGGGCCTCCTTGGCCTGGTCCCACACTGGACAATGTAATCAGCCATTGAGGATATTGTGACTTTTCCTTTAAAATATTAAATTTACAGCATTTTTTTACTTAAATTACTGAAGCTAAACAGCCTCCAGTACCTCCATTAGAGTAAAGGTAAGAGCACTGATTACCAACCAGCAGAAGGGCCCCTGGCTGCTATTCCCTCAGGAGCAGGGGCCCTGGCTGCTTTCCCCTCAGGAGCAGGACCCCTGGCTGCTTTTCCCTCAGGAGCAGGGGCCCTGGCTGCTTTCCCCTCAGGAGCAGGGGCCCTGGCTGCTTTCCCCTCAGGAGCAGGGCTCCTGGCTGCTTTCCCCTCAGGAGCAGGGGCCCTGGCTGCTTTCCCCTCAGGAGCAGGGGCCCTGGCTGCTTTCCCCTCAGGAGCAGGGGCCCTGGCTGCTTTCCCCTCAGGAGCAGGGCTCCTGGCTGCTTTCCCCTCAGGAGCAGGGCCCCTGGCTGCTTTCCCCTCAGGAGCAGGGCCCCTGGCTGGTTTTCCATCTACCTTAAAGGGAAATCATTGCCTCTTTGTAAAATGAAAGCATCGTACTCATGTAGAAATCATGGAAATTGCAGCACAGAAGGAGGCTAGGTGGCCTATCGTGTTGGCTCTTCAACTGGACCTGTCTGCTCTAATCCCCTTTCACTTCCCCTCTATGTACCTTTTTTTGTTCCTCCTTTTCAAATATCTATCAAATTTGCTTTTAAATAATGTTCTGACATATTAGCAGCTGTGTTAAAATATTCCATTATCTGACTATCCTCTGTGGAAAAAAATCTTTTGACTCCAAATTTGTTCATCTAGTGATAATCTTCAGTCTGTGCCTCCTAGTTAACTATTCAACCAGCGAAATCAATCATTTACTGTTTACATTCTTAAAATTCTCTTCATAATTTTGCAAACCTCTATGAAATCCTCCCTTAACCTTCTTGGTCTGTGGAAAAGCCTCAACTTTTCTTCAAAATTGTAACCTCTCACTCCAGTTCCAACAGGGCAGATTGATCATGAAGGAGTTAACAGGGAGCACCTGGAACCTGCGGTGTTCTGCTAAAGGGCTGTGTGAGGGGAAAATCAGACAGGAGAGTCACATCAGAATGTGCAGGGTGTGTAAAAAGCTCCATACTGAAGGTGACCCTCATTGCTCCACTTCTGGATTCCAGTTCTGCAGTGAATTTCCTGAGTCAGACTGCCTAGTGCAGTCTCCCACTGTAAAACGAACACATTAGCATACACTAACCCAGCAAACTGTGCCTGCATATATCCTGTGCACACTCCAGCAAAGCTCAGTGATCAGGGGAGCAGGAAGTCGGGATGATTTTTCACCTCCCTTGTTCGAGCTCACATCTATCTGACTAGCTAACCAATGAATAGGTGTGTTTGGCTCACCGGATAGCACACTATGCCAGAAGATTTGAGAGTTCAGGTCCAACTCCAGAGACCCGAGCACATAATCCAGTCTGACTCCCCAGTGTGGCACTGTTGGAGTGCCACCTTTTGTATCAGATGTTAAACCAAGGTCCATTTGGTCCTCTCAGATGGGCATAAAAAGGCACCATCTTGAACAGCAGGGAAGTTCTACCTGGTGGCCTGGTCACTATTTATCCCTCAACCAATATCACCAAAACAGATGATCTGGTCTTTTATCACGTTGCTATTTATGGGATCTTGCTGTGCACAAATTGGCTGCCACATTTCCTGCATTACAGCAGTGACCACACTTCATTGGCTGTGAAGTGCTTTGGGACACCCTGAGGCTGCAAGAGGCAGAACAGAAATGCAAGTTAGTTCTTACATTTCACCAACTGATCAATAAATGGTTTCTATTGTGATTCTGGTGGCTCAGATTGAGCAGTCGGCAATGCAACCAATCACACTGGGTCAAATAGAACGAGAGTGTGGGGCTGATCCAAAGAGCTGGGGAGAGTTCCAGGTTCCATGCCTAGTGTTAAGTCTAGGCATGCTCCTAACTAGGGCACTATTAGGAACACAAATCACCTCAGTAGCCCAAGGGAGGGTCAGTGAGAGTGGGTATCAATCAGGGCTCACAATTCTCATTCAGTCATTCCCAATGGAGCGTGTGGTCACACGGGTAGAACTGGGGATGGGAGTGGGAGCTAGTGCGATACTCCACCCAAAGAGCCTGTCAATACTCACCAACTGGGCTCACGCATGGAAAAGTGGCCCTTGAGACAAGGTCACAGGGAGAGGCTGATGCCCCTGGAAGGATGCCAAGGCCATGGAGAGGGTGCAGAGGCAGATTAACCGGAATGGTACTAGGGACGAGGGTTCAGTTCTGTGGAGAGACTGGAGAAGCTGGGATTGTTCTCCTTAGAACAGAGAAGCTGATGAGATTTAATAGACATTCAAAATGATGAAGGCGTTGATACGAGTAGAGAGAAGCTGTTTCCACTGTCCAGAGAGTCAGTAACCAGAGGATACATATTTAAAATAATTGTCACAAGAAGCAGAGGGGAGATGAGAATTTTTTTTTAATGCAGCAAGTTATGATGATCTGGAACGCATTCCGCAAAGGGCAGTGGAGGCAGATTCAATAGTAAACTTTCAAAAGGCAGTTCAATAAATACTTGAAACGGAAAACATGTGCAGGGCTATGGGGGAAGAGCAGGGGAAGGGCAACTAATTGGAGACTCTGTCAAAGGGTGGGCACGCCGAATGGCCTCCTCCTGTGCTGTAAGATTCCAGGAACTGTCCTCCAGCAGGAGCCAGAGCCTCCACAAAACTTCCCTCCATCACAATCCATGGAAACACCAACACTGCACAACAAAATAAAATAAACCACCCAGGATTCAGGGATTTGAGTTTATTCACAGACAATTATCCTTTAGGAAAAGTCCACATTTCTATAAGAGTCTGCAATGATAGTCTATCCAAAGCATCCAATTCTTTTCTCCTCTTCTCGCTAACGTTGCTTGTTTCAGTTCTAACAGTCGCCTGTCGATCAGCCCTCTTGTTGTGGACTTGTCCCAGTGGGTACCACCAGTTCTGTTTGCGTATTCATTTTGCAAATAAAAGCACGGCCAGCTCTCCCCAAGTGTCTGGAGCTAAGCACTGTGGCACCACACAAGGCATCAGACTCCCCTTTGGACTCGAGACAGTTCCTCATGTGACCATTTTTTCATTGCAAACAGAATTCCGTTTCCCAAAAATCACATTCCCAATCTGAAAATTCACCACGAACATTTTTTATACATATAATTTTTATTTTTTTTCAATAGACCAAGAGTGATAGCAGCACCAAGGGAGGATGATCCCAGTAACTACACTGCAACAGACTCTATCAGCATTCAAAGGGATAAGGGAAACAGCTTGCGCACGCAATAGTACGCTTCAATTACCTTCCCCATGGCTGCGTCACACCACAGCCTAGGGTTCCCAGCCCCCCCAGATGGTCCTGGGTTCTCCAGGAATTGAAGATTAGTCTTCAGCACACTGCTGGCAGCAAAACCCAGGAGAAAAATTATTGCAGCATTAAAGAATTATTTCAATGCTTTTATACATTAATTATGAACATGTTGGAGATGTGGAAGAAAAGGCCATTTGGCCAATAGTCAAGAATCAACCAATGAGCCTGTTGGCTTCCCCATTGGCCTTGGGGAGGCATTGCACTGAGAGTCCACATGGTAGGTGAGCAATGGGAAGGAATGTGAGGGCGGAGCAGGTGAAAGGAGGAGGTCATGTAGTGAAACCCTCAGCTAGAGTTGGCAACCCTACCCATGCGCACACTGCTCTCTTTCAGGGTCATTAGGACAGCTACTGACTTGTGTCACCCAGGGCTCCTTGGCTGAACATCAGAAGGGGTGCAAATTGCACGGTGGTTCTGCAATTGTGCACTGCAGATTTGGCGGAAACCCCAGTGAATCAACGCAGGCGGCCTTTTGCACCACTGCCCCCAGGGTTTCCCCCGATCTTACGCCCAAGCTGCGCCAAGTGATCAAGAGAACTCCCACAGAATTAACAGGTGCAAGTCTTTATTGAGGCTAAATTTACAGCAGTTGCGTCCCAAAACCTCCAATTTTCTTTAGCGTTTATGTTCCATCATGGTGCTGCAGAATTTCTATACCAGTGTCAGCATCCAGAACTTATGAGGCAGGTACAGTAAATGTTATGTGCAAAGTAAACTTCCCCCTACATCCCCAGGGCAAGTACAATACAGGGTAGAGCTCCTTTTCACTCTCCCATCAAACACTCACAGGGCAGGAACATCACAGGTTAGATACAGAATAAAGCTTTCTCTACATTGTCCCAAACACGCCCAGGTCAGCAATGATACGGGTTAATGTTATGCTCCCTCTTCCCTAAAACAGTGCCCCAACCTCAGAACAGTCGGCATTACTGCACCATTGGCATGGTCATCTTGCACACAAACATTCCATGGAGCAAGACTGACAATTTGGTGCTCAATCAGACAGCATTGCGCTGCAGGCCCGTGCTCACCCAACAACTTGAGGTGACCCTCCTCGGATTTATTTCACTGGATTTAAATCCAGGTCCCTGATGTTTGACCCAGTCCTCAATTTCAATTTTGAAACTGTAAGTAGCCGTGCGGGACTGGGCTTTTGAAAAGATACTAAAAACTAGCCATTTGCGACAGTTCAGTGCAGATTGTGGAACTGGGCACAGACTCTGTGAGGCTGCTGTGCAAAGTACATAGCAGGGTCACACCCCAGAACCCTTTAAAGGTAACCGGTCGCTCAGTGCTTTACGAAGTAGACAGGAAGTCTAGAAGGGGACATACAGTACACTTCATTGCCAGCGGAAAGCATCAATCTGTATCCTTCACTAAATTGCTGATTGAAGCTGGGGACCTTTAGCGTGTCACCTATTTTGGCACAACACAGTCTTACTCTTGAAACTATACTGATGAGGGTCCACTTTGCGACATTAAAGGCTGATGCAGAGACTCTGCCCTTACATAAAATGATCTTCAGAACAAAAAAAAAAGTAAGAACTCCCAGACCTCACCAGGTTATTCACATCACACACCTTCCACCTCCCCTTTTATCACACCAAGGTCAGGCAACTGACCTATCGCACACATACTGCTCAATTCAGGGATGGCACAGGCTGAATCAACCTCCACCTTCTCTTCTGAATGCACCTGGCATTCACCCTCCTCCCAGAAACTGAGATGTCATGGTGAAGTCAGCAGCCAACCTACCTCCTGCATTTCTCTGCTGCCACCCACCAGTATAGCATTGTACAACACAAGGAGGCCTCAAAATGGAATTTCTTAAAAAATGTTGACAATGTAATTATTTGAATGGAAAGACCCTTTGCAGGGCATGAACCTAAATGCTGACAGTGCCAATCCTATAATCTTCCACTAGGTATCAATGGCATGGACTGAAAGTGCTCTGTAGCGACGCCTACTGCTAATTAAATAGTACTGCATGGATACTATTCCTTATCCCCCTCCCCCTCCAATTATTGTACCGGCTAATCTAAAAGGGCTTTGCATTGGAAATCTTTCAGAGCAGGCTGGGAGGAGCTGTAAGTGCAGGGTTTCACCAGTGAAAACAAGAATTAGGAGGTAAGGATGGCAGCTCTGCATTACCATGTGCTCTAAGTCACTTAGAACAGGAAACATCACAGACAAGCTCTCACGCCCAACACAAGATGGCTGTGGAGATCCAGAACTGATTTAAAAACCTGTGGCATTATTTCCTTCGCGTTCCAATTATTTTCTCCCCTCCTCCAGATACTGACAATTGCTGGGATACGCGATTCCACAGGTACCTACAGCCTCTGGGGATGATTCCTGTTACTCTTTACCTGACAGCCCTGACAGTGATTGGGAGTGGAATCGGGCGATATTTCCACCCCACTTTCCCAGAAGGTCACTGGCAGAAGTCCCACCAGCCCCTCAGCTGGGTTCAAGTTATGTAGCAGAGGCTTGGAAGCTACACTGGGACCTTCCAGTCTGGATGGTCACACTGGGCAACAGCACCCTATCCCATCAGCATCTGCGGAACAAGGTTCAGATAAAAGGAAAACCCAGACCAATTTGCTTAGAGAAGAGCCCTGAGTAAACACCTTTAAGTAGACTGAATAACTCCAGCTGTGTTTAAGCAAGTTCACATCGGTTGTTTTGACAACGCACCCTAAATTCTACTGTAATATCAGAGGAAGTTACCTGAAACCCATCCCCTAGAATGCAGAACTAATTTTAAACTTCCTCTTAGAAAGGCAAGTAATACCTAAATCATTCTGAAAGCAGCTCACAACCACATCCCAAAACTCGGTCTCCCATCATTCGCACCCAAGCCTTTAACCCTAACCCCAATGGAGTATTCCGCACTGATAGTGGGCATGACTTTCCTCATCCCCTTTAATTGTCTTCCCTTCTCTGCTGATAGGTGCACACGATGCACCTCCCCCAGTACCTTGCCATACTTTGAGGAAGGCCTGGACATTTGAATTTCAGCAGGCTATTCGTCATTAGGGAGCATCACAGCAGAGCCCAATTCTGTCCTCTCCTGGGATTCATATATGAGCACTTTCCATTTTAGGAGGGGGGAGGTAGTAACAGACAGCAATGAGTTTGTGCCATGCTGATCTACAGAACGATACCAGGGCCTAAAGGGTTCAACTAGGAAGATTAATTGCATAAATCTTGACTTGTATTTCCTTGAGTTTAAAAGGTTGATGGGTGGCATAATCAAAAGGTCTTTAAAATGGTAAAGGGATTTGATAGAGTAGATAAGTGGCAGAGTCCAGAAGGGGATAGAGCATTAAAATCAAAACTAGGCTATGGAGGAGAAAAGAGGGGGAAAAAAAATCAGGAAGCACTTCTGCTCACAAAAAGAGACTGTGGAAAACAGGAACTTACTTCCCCCAAATGGTTGACAATACTTGGGCAACTGGAGCTTTCAAGGCTGAGATCGATAGCCTTGCCTGATAAAAATCTATCAAGGGATACGGAGCAAATGTAACTGGAGTAGAGATCCAGATTAGCCACATTCTAACAGAATAGTGGAACAGGCTCAAGGGGCTGAATGCCACCCCACCACCCCCTCCCTCCTGTTGCTATGTTCTTGCTCCTCCCTCCCAAAGTTAACACACAAAGGGAGTGGTCATTCGTTCATTCATTCATTATTTGGGGTGGGTGTGAAGAAACAATGTTTATAAATTATAAGCATTTGAGAGCTGGCATGGACTCGATGGGCCAAAGAGCCTCCTTCTACATGTCACAACTCTAGAATTCATCGGGGAAAGCAAGAAGCAGTCTTTGAATTAAATTGGACCCCTCTCCCCTCCTGAAGGTTCCCACCCCTGCTATATGTCACGAGAATGGATATTCTTCCCGTGTGAGAATATATTTGGCAGCCTTTTCAGCCACACAGAGCATCACAGTGGAAAACTGCTACATCACTTGACAAGTGCACTTACCAGCCAGGACTGGTTTTGTTCCATTAGGAGGCCAGGAAAAATGACCCAAACTGCCATCAGCAACACAATGCAATTTAAAATTTGGGGAGGGGAATTTTTGATTAAACCCCCCTTAGCAGACACACTCATTTGATATAAATCTGTTACAAAAATAACTTCAAGCTAGCCATCCAGACACCCCAAGCCAGACTGCTGTCAATTACAGTCGAGAATCACAATTTAGATCCGAGAGATTAATGGTTTGATTTATTTATGGAGATCACAAATCAGAAGAGGGAGAGTGGGGGGGGGCTTGTAGGGAGACTGCATTAGCAAGTATCTCCCACTGAAATTGCTCAAACACACATATCTCTTGCATAGTACGATAGGGAAGTGTATGTCATATAATGAATCAATTGAAAACCAGAAAAAAAAACAAGCAGCCTATTGTAATTATAGAGATGTGTCACCAAACAGCCGAGTGGACAGAATCTCTCCCACCGTTGCATAGCCGTTGTATGTAGGTGACTTCCTCCCCTCCCTCCTCCTTAAATCTCTATGCTTTTCCCTGTTAACTTTTCAGCCCCGGGCTGGATTGGACCCGACTGATCAGACAGCCTGGAGGTCACAATTAACCAGTTGGAAAATTCCTCTTTTCCCCCTCCCTCCCCAAGCGAAAAACAAATTACATTTTCATTAAACTTTTTTTTTTTCTGTGTCTTGTACAAGTTAGGATTTCTCTATAAAGGTTCAAGCCAACCGAGTCGGCTCAGAGAAGAATCCCGGGCGTCTTCTCTCTGCCGCAGTTAGGATTTGTAATTTGAATTTAGCCAGGTGAGTCCCTCATGGAGTCCGTCTCCCGAGGTGGCGCAGGACGGCTGCACGTACCAATTCCTGTCCCTGATCCTGGTCAACCCCAGCTTCTCCTGGATCTCGTGTGGCTTCATGGCATCAGGCAGATCCTGCTTGTTGGCGAAGATCAGAATGATGGCATCCCTCATCTCGCGGTCGTTGATGATCCGGTGCAGCTCCTGCTTGGCCTCGTCGATGCGATCGCGGTCGGCGCAGTCCACCACGAAGATTAACCCCTGCGTGCCCGTGTAGTAGTGCCGCCACAGCGGCCTGATCTTATCCTGGCCGCCGACGTCCCACACGTTGAACTTCACGTTCTTGTAGGTGACCGTCTCCACGTTGAAGCCCACCGTGGGGATGGTGGTGACGGACTGGCCCAGCTTCAGCTTGTACAGGATGGTGGTCTTGCCCGCCGCGTCTAAGCCCAGCATCAGGATCCTCATCTCCTTGCTGCCGAATATCTTGGCAAACGCGCTGCCCATCTTCGGTGCGGTGGGGTGGGGAAGGGAGAGGGGAGGGGAGGGGGAAGAGGGAGGGAAGGAAAAAGGGGGAGGGGAGGTGGGGTAGGGAGAGGGTCACAAATTTCGGGTTGCCCTAGGTGAAATAAAGGCAAAAGAAGGCGAGCACAGCGATGTCTGCGGGCGGCGGCGCCGATCAATGGAACGTTGAGTTTCAATGGAACGTTGTGTGATCCGTTTCAGGCCCTTTGATACAAAGTATCCAAATTGTAACCAACGCTTCAATTCACAATTTCACCCGTCCGCTTCCGCACTGCTGCTGTCCCCTCGCTTCATATTTAATGCATTTCATCCTCTTGGGGTCTTTCCCCCCCCCCTTTTAAGTTAAAGAAAGAAAAAAATCTTTGATTTTTTTTAAAATCTATCTGAAACTGAACTCCGAGCCCCGGAGAGGAAAGGGCGCGGATGTAGATTACAGCAAGGGACCGAGCATGCGCAAACACTCACTCCTCATCCACTTACCCCACCTCCCACTCTGCAACTTTTAAAATGGCACTGCCCGCCCTCTCTTAAGGTGGCTTTGCATTGTGTTGGCCACCGCCTCTTTTTTTTTCTCGTATTTCCGTGGTGCATTAGGCGGGTTGCTAGAACATTTAGACGTCAGAAAAATATTCAGTTTCACCAATGCATTTGAATGCTGTGCATTCTCATTTAGCAAAATAACTCGCCTTGTGTTTCTTGGTGTATATATTTGAATATTATGCACGACTGCACATACTCATTATTCTGCCCCCCCCCCTTTCTGAAGGGCTTTATTGGGGTGTGGTTTCACCCTCTGATACCTCAACCAACTTGTCATTCCTTTTCTTTTAATCGTCAAGGACCACATATAGATCGGTCAAAGATTGTTGGCGCCAGCAGATCTCGCTGTTACCCCGGCAGTTCAACCATGGGAGCACTCACCTGATGCCCTTACCCGTGCACATCCCAGAAGGGGACGCTGAACATCAGGGGTGGAAAAACCTGGTCAAGTTTCTCCCCTGCTGATTCAAGTTGAGACATATTATAGGACCCACCCCTCTGCAATACCTTACATGTGGTTTAACTTCACCAATCCTCCCCACTTCTTTTAAACTACCATTACCACAAGTTTAATAGATAAACTTAGGCCCTTCGAGATCCTGCTTGAGATAGGCTGTAGGACCTTAGAAACCCAGTTGAACTATTTTCAGATGATAGATTTGAAATCACTCCTTATATATATTGTCTTTTGAATACTGAAAGTTTTTGAGATGTGATTAGAATCTGATGTACTATAACTGATGTTAGGGGTTTGTATTGATTAATATTGCAGCTCTGCCATCAATTTGTAATCAACTATTTTAATTTCGTTTTTTAAAAAAATAGTATTTTATCTCAAGGTGACTTATGAAACCTGTTCCCCGACAAAGGCTTTTACTGGGCGTGGTTCAAATAGACAGCCGCTGGACGCATTTATTTGTCCAGCTGCACGTCGAACCCCACGTGATGCGCAGCCACGGCACGGTGGGGCCAGTGACAGGTGGGCACACTTGGTGGGTCAACCTGCTGGTGATGATGATGAGAAGGAGGGGGGGAAGGAGGTGGTCACTGTCAGTTTAGGAACGACCTCTGTAAACCAGCACCCTCTAGAGGCATAAGGGTACATTTCAACCTCATAAGAGAATCAGGAATTTAAATGCCGAAGGGGCTCAGTGGGTAAGTGCACAATGTTGTGTGGTACTGTGCCCTATTGTTTGGTATTGTGCCATAGTGAGTGGCATTAAGCCCTACTGTATGACACTGTTTGGTTCTGGGCACTATCGATAAGCAAGGCTTCAGGTTTGATGTCCAGTCTGGGCAGAGTTTGATCTGGGCTGCAGTGGCAGTGAGGGGCGATAATTAGACTCGGTATTCTGATGTTAAGTGAGGTACCATACCTCTACATGCATTGGAGCATACGAGTCTGCTCTGTCATTTAAGATCATGGCTTATCTGAATGTGATCTCAGCTCCACTTTCCTGTCTGCATCCACCCCCCCCCCCTCCCCAATAACACTTGACTTCCTTTTCTATCAAGAATCTATCTAACTCAGCCTTGAATATATTCAATGACCCAGCCCCCACTGCTCTCTGAGGAAGCAAATCCCATAGACTCATGACCCTTTGAGAGCAAAATATTTCTCCTCCTCTCTGTCTTAAATGGGAGACCCCTAATTTTTAAACTGTATCCCTTAGTTCTAGACTCACCCATAAGTGAAAATATCCTCTCAACATCCATCCTGTCAAGTCCCTTCAGGATCTTAAATGTTTCAATAAGATTACCTCTCATTGGATGATTCTTGACTGTACCAGATAGATAAGGTCGTGTTGTGGTTAGGCTACTGGACTAATAATCCAGGGTAGTTTGAGAGAGTGAATTCAGTTTATAGAAAGATCTGGAAATGTAAAAAAAGCTGGTTTCAATGAAAGTGACCTTGAAGCTGTTGGATTAGGGAAGGAAACCTGTTATTCTTACGCAGTCCAGCCTACATATGGCTCCAATCCCAGTGGCCCAGCAAGGCACTCAGAGGGCAGTTAAAAGTCAACAATGCATTGGTTCTGAGAAGTGGCTCAGTGTAACTTGAAAAGGGCAATAATTTCCAGCTGTACCACATCATAGAATCATAGAAAGTTTACGGCACAAAAAGAGGCCACTTGGCCCATCGTGTCTATACCAGCCAAAAAATGAGCTGCCCAGCCTCATACCACTTGCCAGCATTTGGTCCGTAGCCCTACGGCTCTTCAGGTGCATATCCAGACAACTTTTCAGTGAGTTGAGGGTTCTTGCCTCTACTACTCTTACAGGCAGTGAGTTCCAGAATCCTGCACCCTCTGGGTGAAAAAACTTTTCCTCATCTCCCCTCTAATCTTTCTACCACTCACTTTAAATCTATGCCCCCTAGTCACTGACCTCACTGCTAAGGTAAGTAGGCCCTTCCTATCCACTCTATCCAGGCCCCTCACAATTTTGTACATCTCAATCTAATCTCTCCTCAGCCTCCTCTGTTCCAAGGAGAACAACCCCACTCTATCCAAACTAAAAGCAAAATACTGCACATGCTGGAAATCTGAAATAAAAACAGAAAGTGCTGGAAATACTCAGCAGGTCTGGCAGCATCTGTGGAGAGGGAAGCAGACTTGACATTTCTGTTGAAAGGTCACTGACCTGAAATGTTAACTCTGCTTCTCTCTCCACAGATGCTGCCAGACCTGCTGAGTATTTCCAGCACTTTCTGTTTTAATCTCCGCCTATCCAATCTTTCCTCATAGCTGCATTCTTCCAGTCCTGGCAACATCCTTGTAAATCACCTCTGTACCCTCTCCGGTGCAATTACATCCTTTCTGTAATGAGGTGACCAGAACTGCACACAGTACACAAGTTGTGGCCTAACTAATGATTTATACAGTTCCAGCAGAACCTCCTGATAATCAATTCAAAAATAAAACAAACAGCCTTTTCCACATTTCCAATTTTTTTTAACTACTAAGAAGAAAGATATGGACAATCTTGCTAAAACTGTTCTGTTTTTTTTCTCCCAGGCTATTCACAGCATTGTCCTTTAATTCCTGGTGACCCAAAGGCCACTTTATCAATGCAAGTTCTGTCTTAAATTAAAGGGATTTAGGACAAAGGAATTGGTTTAGCATGCCAAACTGTTGCCAGCGATTGAAATCAGTGATTTCAGTGGGGGGTGGGGTGGTGGGGGGGGGGGCGAAATACAGGTGGATTTATGAATCCAGGCTTCAGCCAGTGCCGTCATGTGTTTCACTCACTGCTGAGTGAGCTGGGCATCTTTTAAGGCCAAGCAACTTAAACTACTCACTACATTGCACTAACTAGAATAATCGACTGGATCGGAATCACGCAGCTAGTACAGAAGTTGCTCAAGGGAGCCCAACTGAAAGATGGAGCAAGAAAACAGAGTCAGGACCTGAGATGAGTCGGAGAGGGAGGGATGGGGATAGTCCCACTGAAGGTCAAGGCATAGAGGGAGAAGGATGGTCAGACTGAAGAGTGGGTGACAGGGAGCGGGACAATTATAGGGAAAGATTGGAGATTAAGGGATGGAGATAATCTCACTGAAGATCGGAAAGGGGAGAGATAGGGATAATCACACTGAAGTATGGGGAAATGGTGATTAACAGTAAAAGATTAGAGATGGAAGGTGAAATGTACAGAAATTACTGAGAAGGTGGTTATATACTGCTGGACTGCAAGAGCTGGGCAGTCTCACACAGACGTGACTAGTAGGCTCTGACTAAAACCAGTCGCACAATCCAAGTTGCTGACTTGGCAGGGATCAGGTAAAGTAAGCACAGCCTGGGGAATGGAACCTGGGACCTCCTGGCCTCTATCCCTCAGCAGTACACAGCCTGTTATATGTACAACTATTGTACATTGACCCTACCTTGTGGTCTTACAGCCTTAGTTTCTGCTGCACACGTGGAAGAGTGACAGGCCTAAAAATGATGGAGTCCAAGAAGGTTAGAAAGAACATTCATTCTTAGTATCAATGAGAATAGATCCCTAATTTTTATCACCCCACCATTGGTGGCCGTGCCTTCAGCTGTTTAAGCCCTAAGCTCTGAACTCCCTCCCTCTCTCTCCTCTGTTAAGATGCTGCTTAAAACCTATCTCATTGTCCAAGCTTTTCTGGTCAGAGCTAATATCCTCTTATATGGATCAGTCTCAAATTTTGTTTGGTAAAGCTCCGGTGAAGTGCTTTGGGATGTTTCAGTATGTTAAAGGTGCTATATAAATGCAAGTTGTTGTTTTCTGTTCCTTTCCCCTCCTCTCCTTCCATGAGGTATTTGGGGGTGGGGGAGGGTACATATCCTTCTGTAGAACAATTCCTCGGGTGCCAGTGGCTCTCAGTACCTTCACGTGTGAGCCCAGATTTTGTCTGCAGTCTACCCTACCATCCATGGCATTGCCACTGAGACTGTGCTTGGTCACATGTATTCAGGATCGAGGGCCTGGCTCATTTATTTTGAAGCTTTAATCCAATGCGAGGTTTCGGAAGGTGGTGGATCAACACCAGATCATAACTTGCTCGTAAGTTCCTGTTACCCTGTGTGTAATTCTGTAGCATGTATCATTTTACGCTACAAGGGTAAACCCTCTCACAATGTGGCACAGCAACCCTTGTCATTGTACATGGGTACAGACTGGTTCGTTGATGGTGGATAAATGCGACTGCCAGGGTGGTACTGAGCCACGCCAATCAGGGAGATCCCACGTTTTATTTCTGGCCTGTGCTGTGTTGGCTATAAACTTCCTGAACGTTGGTGCAGGTGTTTGGGAGGTAGAAGGGGATCAATATCCCTATGATAAGGAAGGGAAAGCAACAATCCAGGGTCTTTGCTTGCTCTGCTTCACCAGCAACCTCTGCTGGCATGTATGTATTGGAGGAATGGACCAGGCTTGGATAAGATGCTCTCCCTGGTTAAAGAGCCTTCTGTTATTCATTGTTCGTACATGAAGAATGGCCTCTTGTGACAGGTGCTGGAGGACGACTGGTGGCCCAAGGACGTTTCCCAATGACAGCCAGCAACTTCAGGAGAGGAGGGGAGAAAATTGGGAAGAAGTCTCAGGGTTTATATAATGTATTTTGTCGAGAGTATTTTAATGTTTTAGAAAGAAGGCAGTCAACTCAACTAATGTGAGGCCTTCACTAGCTGAGCGATAATGAATCTTTTTAAAGTACTTCCCTTTTTTTTTGGCTGCATTGAATCCTTGTATTTTAAATCCCTCCAAGGCCTCCCCCTCTATAACCCCCTCCAACCCTACAATCCTCTGGGATCTCTGCACTCTTCCAATTCTGGCCTCTTGCGCCTCCCTGGTTTTTATTGGCGGCCGTGCCTTCAGCTGCCTGGGCCCCAAGTTCTGGAATTCCCTCCTTAAACTTCTCCACCTCTCTCTCTCCTCCTTAAAACCTACCTCTACGACCAAGCTTTCGGTCTGCTGTGCTTTGATCTGCAATATTAAATCAAAGCAGCATGATTTTATTTGGAAATTTGCACTGTAGTCCGGGAGTAGTGGTTCATCTACTTTAATTAAAGTTTAAACCTGTTAAGAAGTTGCTGTCAACTCTCAAAGTATCCATTACCTTGAAGTTTCTGGTCCAATCTAAGATCAGAATAATTTTAGCCCTAGTTCTCTTGCTCATGTTATGAACCTCGTGAACTTTACTTTTGAAGAATTTGTTATATTTGCCACTGCCGTCTACGTCTCCAAAGCTTCTGATGGGGTCTGAGGTAAATTGCCATTATATTCCACTGAATATTCATCTTACGTGGTGGTGGTGGTGATGATGATCTTGTTGTGGTGCATGGTTGTCAACAGAGACAATTATGTTGTTTCATAGATTATTTGGAGCCGTGGATTTTTTCATGTCTCTTGTGCATTCAGCCAACAGCTATTATCTTTTCATAACATAAGACATAGGAGCAGGAGTAGGCCATTCGGCCGTCAAGCCTGCCTCGCCATTCAATAAGATCATGGCTGATCTGCCCCAGACCTCAACTCCTCTTTCGTGCCAGCTCCTCATACCCCTCAACTCCCCCATATTTCAAAAATCTATCTACCTCCTCTTTAAATACTTTCAGTGATCTAGCCTCCACAGCTCTCTGGGATAGAGAATTCCAGACATTCACTACCCTCTGAGAGAAGAAATTCCTTCACATCTCAGTTTTAAATGAGTGTCCCCTTATTCTGTAACTATGTCCCCTAGTTCAAGACACCCCTACTAGTGGAAACATCTTCTCAACATCTACCCTGTGATGCCCCCTCAGAATCTTGTATGTTTCAATAAGTTCACCCCTCATTCTTCTAAACTCTAATGAATAAAGGCCTAACCTGTTTTAGCCATTCTTGATAAGTCAACCCCTTCATCCCAGGAATCAGCCTAATGAATCTCTTTTGAACTGCCTCCAATGCCAGTATATCCTTTTTAAAATATTTTTTGGATCGATCGACCCTTCATCGACCCTTGGCCTCATGTCTCTTACCTCAAATAGAACTCCTATATCTCCTCCATTTCTCATGTTAACTACTTTCAACGTGTTCAGTTTCCTGTTCTAAGCACTTCTTGTCCACTCAACTTTTAATGCTTGATGCAATGCAGATCTGTCCAAGATTTAAATATCATGCACATAGCTGGAGATTCTCTTGCGACACTTTGACCCTCCTGCATAGGACATGAAAAAAAAACCTCTACATTTAACAGATCTTCCTCTTCCCACTAGCTTCCAATTTTTTTTTCTCTGTCTTTGCATAGACCTTCTGGTTTCCTGCTGCTATGCTCTAAAATGCAACTATCTCAAGAAGTATGTTTAAAATTTAGAGATTGCCACATTGTTAATAAAATGCAATTGATAGTTTTATGATTTTATTTTAAAATTTTAGCAATGTTCATTAAGATGAAATATAGGTGGAAGGAATAAAAAATATTTAAATGAAGAAAAAGGTGCACTCTAAGGTTTTACAGTAGTTCCATTATGGACTAATTGTTCCCATGTCCAAGTACAAGAATGTGATCTGCCTGTCACATAAAAAGCTAGCTTCCCAATCGTGAGCATTTTAAATAAAAATTATGTTGGTGGTTTTTTTAACAGTTAGATGTGCAGTAATTAATTTACAAAAGAACAAGTTGGCATCTAGTGACATTGCCCCATTATCCAGAAATTGAATTTCTGTTAAAATTTAACAATGAAAAGCTTATCATAACTTGAATATGTTGTAATATTTTCAATACACAGCACTGTGGACATTTGTGTTCCAAGGATCCAACTAAATTGCGGCACAGTGGCGCAGTGGTTAGCACTGCAGCCTCACAGCTCCAGGGACCCGGGTTCGATTCTGGGTACTGCCTGTGTGGAGTTTGCAAGTTCTCCCTGTGACCGTGTGGGTTTTCGCCGGGTGCTCCGGTTTCCTCCCACAGCCAAAGACTTGCAGGTTGATAGGTAAGTTGGCCATTGTAAATTGCCCCTAGTGTAGGTAGGTGGTCGGGAATATGGGATTACTGTAGGGTTAGTATAAATGGGTGGTTGTTGGTCGGCACAGACTCGGTGGGCCGAAGGGCCTGTTTCAGTGCTGTATCTCTAAATATAAATATAAAATATTATGTGGCTCGGTGTCAAATTGTGTCTGATAATGCTGCCGTGAAGCACCTTGGAGCATTTTACATAGGAACAGGAGTAGGCCACTCAGCCCATCATGCCTGCCCCACCATTCAGTATGATCTTGGCTGATTATTCACTTCAATGCCTTTTTCCCACACTATCCCCACATCCCCTTATGTCATTTTTATTTAGAAATCTGTCAATCTCTGCTTTAAACATACTCAATGACTGAGCTTCCACAGCCCTCTGGGGTAGAGAATTCCAAAGAGTCACAACCCTCTGAGTCAAGAAATTTCTCCTCATCTCTGTCCTAAGTGGCTTCCCCCTTATTATGAAATTGTGTTCCCTGGTTCTAGACTCCCCAACCAGGGGAAACATCTTACCAGCATCTACCCTGTCTATCCCTTTAAGTATTTTGTAGGTTTCAATGAGATCACCTCTCATTCTTCGAAAGTCTAGAGAATACAGGCCCAGTTTCCCCAATCTCTCTTCATAGGACAGTCCCACCATCCTGGGAACAAGTCTGGTGAATCTTCGTTGCACTCCCTCTATGGCAATAATATCCTTCCTAAGGTAAGGGGACCAAAACTGCACACAGTACTCCAAGTACGGTCGAACCATGGTTGTATACAATTGAAGCAAGACTTCACTACTCCTGTACTCAAATCCTTTTGCGATAAAGACTAACATACAATTAGCCTTCCTAATTGCTTGCTGCACCTGCATGTTAGCTTTCATTGACTTATTGACAAGGACACCCAGGTCCCTTTGTACACTTTCTAATCTCTTACCATTTAAGAAATACTCTGCACATCTATTCCTTCTACCAAAGTGGATAACCTCACATTTTTCCACATTATATTCCATCTGCCACGTTCTTGCCCACTCACTAAATCTGTCCAAATCCCCTTGAAGCTGCTTTGCATCTTTCTCACAACACACATTCTCACCTAGTTTTGTGTCATCCATGAACTTGGAAATATTACATTTGGTCCCCACATCCAAATCATTGATATATATTGTGAACAGCTGGGGCCCAAGCACTGATCCCTGCGGTACCCCACTAGTCACACCTGCCAATGCGAGAATGACCTGTTTATTCCTACTCTCTGATTTCTGCCTGATCACCAGTCCTTAATCCATGCCAGTATATTACCTCCTATCCCATGTGCTTTAATTTTGCTAACCAATCTCCTGTGGGGGACTTTATCAAAAGCCTTCTGAAAATTCAAGTCTACCACGTCCACCAACTCCCCTTTATCAATTCTGTTAGGAACATCCTCAAAAAACTCCAACAGATTCATCAAACATGATTTCCCATTCATAAATCCATGTTGACTATGCCCAATCAGATCATTATCATCCAAGTGTCCATTTATCACATCCTTTAGAATAGATCCTAGCATTTGCCCAACGACTGATGTAAAGCTAACAGATCTGTAATTCCCTGTTTTCTCCCTCCCTTCCTTCTTAAATAGTGGGGTGACATTTGTGGTGGAAGCGGAGGCAATCAATGATTTCAAAAGGAAATTGGATGGGCACTCGAGGGAAATAAACTTGCAGGAATATGGGGGTGGAGTGGGGGGGGAATGGGACTGACTGGATTGTTCTGCAGAGATGGTATGGACTCGATGGGCTGAATGGCTTGATTTGTGCTGTAATGACTCTATGACTAAAGGGAAGATGAGGAAGTGAATAACTAGGGGTGGGGGAAATGTGGAGAAGTTTATTTTATGCAGTGAGTTGTTGGGATCTGGAATGCATTTCCCGAAAGAGTGGTGGAAACCGAATTCAATAATAATTTTCAAAAGGGAATTGGATAAATTCTTGAAGGGAAAAAGAATTGCTGGGCTATGAGGAAAGAACAGTGTAGTGGAACTAACTGGGTAGCTCTTTCAAAGAAACAGCATAGTTGCAAGGGGCCCAATGGCCTCCTTCTGTGTTGTAAGATTCTATGATTTTACTTCCTCTTCCTGGATGGCTGCCCATGTCCCACCGGCTTCTCTCACCCACTTTTTGAATCGTAGCATTTTTGCAACACAGAAAGCGACTATTCGACCAGGTTTGGCTCTCTGAAAGACGGAGCCTGTCCCATTTCCCCCCTCACTCTTTCAATTATTGCTTTTCAAAATATGGATCCACATCCCTTTTAAAACATTTCATGGATTCTGCTCCCACCACTATTTCTTGTTGGGCATTCCTAACAAGCCTCTGTATAAAAGAATATCTCTGAATCACTGCCTGAATTTTTCTGTGGTTTTAAGGTATTGACGTATTTTAATAAGGAACTGTCTCAAAGTGCTTTGCAGAGACAGTGAGGGGAAAATGCCAAGCCAAAGAAAGAGATGGGGGCATTAAATACAATGACGTGTTTCTTTAATTTAATTTCAGTACCTTATTAGTTACAAAAAGTATTGGGGATGGGGGAAAAAATGGGCTGTTTGACAAGGCGGGGCAATTGGTGAGAGTTCATCTGGTTAAATCTCCAGGAACATGTCCCAGGCAGAGTTGGAACCCAAAGGGTAGTTGGTGTAATGATGAGGTGCAAGTAGATCTTGGTGTTGGCTGGGTTGTGAAGTTCAGCTCAGGGTCAAACTGGATGCCACAGGTTGGCATATCATTGCTTGAGTGAGCAGGGAGTGATATCAGGGGCTTGGTGTTGGGTTGCTGGCAGGAGCTGACTTTAGTTTTGCCGAACAGGAGCAAACGAGGCACCGTTAAACTTCTCCTAGTGGGCAGCTACAGATTGGCACCTTTTGGCAATCTACCTTGCCCTTTTTTTTTAACCTGCAGTGTTTTTTTTGTTATTCATTTCCAACTTGTGAGCATTTGCTGGGCACCCCTGGTTTCCCCTGAGAAAGTAGAGGTGGTTTTTGTCTTGAAATGCTGGTAGCGGTTTGAATGCAACTGACTAGTTTGCTAGATCATTTCAAAGGGCAGTTAAGAGTCAACCACATTGATGTGGCACTGTAGTCACACGCAGGCCAGACTGGGAAGGCATCCTTCCTTAAAAGACATTAATGAACCAATTGTGTTTTTACAACAGCTTTTACTGGCAGCAATGCTTCTTACATTTCAACAGTGATTATACTTCAAAAGTACTTGGTTATAAAGTGCTTTTTCTAACCATTCATGGGACGTGGGCATTGCTGGCAAGGCCATCATTTGTCACCCATCTCTAATTGTTAGGCAATTTCAGATGGCAGTTAAGAATCAACCACTTTGATGTGGGACTGGAGTTACCTGTAGGCCAGACCAGGTAAGGTTGGCAGATTTCCTTCCCTAAAGGGCATTAGTGAACCAGATGGGTTTTTCTGACAATCCGGTAGTTTCATGGTCACTGCTACTGGCACCAGGTTTTCATTCCGGATTTTATTTAATTGATTGAATTTAAATCCCCCAGCTTTTTGAACTCATGTTTCTGGTGCACTAGTTCAGACCTCTGGATTACTATTGCAGTAACATGACCACTATGCTACCGTGTCTGCAGCAAGAGGGACGCTGGCCCTGGAAGAAATGGTGTCTGGAGACAATCGGCTGGGCCCCGATGAGGCAAAGGGGCATCGGTCGTGGGGCAGGGGGGAGTGTAGTGCGGTGGGAGCAGTCGGGCTGAGAAGGGTGCTCTCCGTGGGGAGGGAACCCCCCACACCCACTCCAACCCACAAGGAGGCCGCCAGGTTTTGCTGGAGAACCTCAGCCACCTGGGGCCGCTGGTAAAATACCAGTGGCAGTGGGAGGAGGCCCTTAAGTGGTAGCTAATTGGTCACTTAAGGGCCTTGATTAGACTGGGGCGGGTAGGCCACTTCTCGCTGCCACCGCCCCGTGTAAAGTGGCAGCCAGGGGTTGGGGGGATGGAGGCTGGAAGGCATCAGGAATGGCCCCCAACCCCTGCCTACCACCTCACTCCAGTGGGGGGGGGGGGGGTGGGGGGCCTAGAATTCCATCTTGCATTTCTATAGCACCTTTCACACCCTCAATACGTTCCAAACTGCTTTACAGCCAATGAAGTACCTTTGACGTATAATCACTGTTGTATTGCAGGAAACGTGACAGGCAATTTACAGGCAGCGAAATTGCACAAACGGCAATGTGTTAATGATCAGATAATCTGTTCTTTTTTAAGGATGTATTCCCTTAGTACGGCCCTGAGAATGTCAGCCTGGATTATGTGCTCAAGACTCTGGAGTGGAGCTTTAACCCATGACCTTCTGAATCAGAGGCAAGAGGCCACAGCTGACGCACAAATCCCAAACCTTGGCCCTGTCTGGTGTGGTGTGTAAGCTGTGTAACAGCAGGTATTCAGCGGTGTAGTGTTAGAATAGAGGCTTTGATTTGAGCTAAGCTAAATGAGGGAGGAAATTTGGGGAAACACACTTGAGCAGTCCCCCAGTTTCTGTTAGCAGTCAGATGTTGGTGTGGGGTTTAAGTAGGCTCACAGTTTGCTCCCTTGGGAACAGACTCCTGTTGCTTAACCCAGTCTGCCTGATGTGGAAATTTTTAATGCTTACGCCACACAACAGAGGTCATACAATAAAGGTCATGCTACAGAGGTTATACTATAGAAGTCACACTGCAGAGGTCACACACTACAGCAATCATATCACAGGGTTGTGTTTCGATGCAGTCATTTCACAGAGGTCATTTACAGGTTAATTTCTGCTGCGAAGGAAGTCGGTAGATTAGGCTGGAATTACAAGCACTTGGGCATCTGCACACTTCCCTCACTATCAATAATTAACCTGTATTTGTCCTTGGAACTTAGTTAGATCAATCTTTCACAAGCAAGGGCCTGAGCAAAGGGCCTTAAAGGCACAGGCCAGGTCGGCAACTAATTTTTAAATATTTGCTCATGGGATGTGGGCGTCGCTGGCCAGGCCAGCATTTATTGCCCATCCCTAATTGCCCTTGAGAAGGTGGTGGTGAGCTGCCTTCTTGAACCACTGCAGTCCATGTGGGGTAGGTACACCCACAGTGCTGTTAGGAAGGGAGTTCCAGGATTTTGATCCAGCAACAGTGAATGAATGGTGATATAGTTCCAAGTTAGGATGGTGTGTGGCTTGGAGGGAAACCTGCAGGTGGTGGTCCCATGCATCTGCTGCCCTTGTCCTTCTACGTGGTATAGGTCACGGGCTTGGAAGGTGCTGTCTAAGGAGCCTTGGTGAGTTGCTACAGTGCATCTACTATATGGTACACACTGCTGCCACTGTGCGTCAGTGAAGGAGGGAGTGAATGTTTGTGGATGGGGTGCCAATCAAGTGGGCTGCTTTGTCCTGGATGGTGTCGAGCTTTTTGAGTGTTGTTGGAGCTGCACCCATTCAGGCAAGTGGAGAGTATTCCATCACACTCCTGACTTGTGCCTTGTAGATGGTGGACAGGTTTTGGGGAGTCAGGAGCTGAATTACTCGCTGCAGGATTCCTAGCCTCTGACCTGCTTTTGTAGCCATAGTATTTATATGGCTACTCCAGTTCAGTTTCTGGTCAATGATAACCCCCCAGGATGTTGATAGTGGGAGATTCAGCGATCATAATGCCATTGAATGTCAAGGGGAGATGGTTAGATTCTCTCTTGTTTGAGATAGTCATTCCTGGCACTTGTGTGGCGTGAATTTTACTTGCCACGCATCTGCCCAAGCCTGCATATTGTGCATGTCTTGCGGCATTTCTGCATGGACTGCCTCAATATCTGAGGAGTCGCGAATGGTGCTGAACATTGTGCAATCATCAGCGAACATCCCCACTCCTGACCTTATGATTGAAGGAGGGTCATTGATGAAGCAGCTGAAGATGGTTGGGCCTAGGACAATACCCTGAGGAACTCCTGCAGTGATGTCCTGAAGCTGTGATGATTGACCTCCAACAACCACAACCATCTTCCTTCGCGCGAGGTATGACTCACCAGCGGAGAGTTTTCCCCCTGACTCCCATTGACTCCAGTTTTGCTAGGGCTCCTTGATGCCATACTTGGTCAAATGCTGCCTTGATGTCAAAGGCAGTCACTCTCACCTCACCTCTTGAGTTCAACTCTTTTGTCCATGTTTGAATCAAGACTATAATGAGGTCAGGAGCTGAGTGGCCCTGGCGGAACCCAAACTGAGCGTCACTGAGCAGGTTATTGCTAAGCAAGTGCCGCAACACCTTCCATCACTTTACTGATGATCGAGAGTAGACTGATGGGGTGTTAATTGGCTGAGTTGGATTTGTCCTGCTTTTTGTGTACAAGACATGCGTTGGCAAGTTTCCATATTACCGGGTAAATGCCAGCGTAGTAGCTGTACTGAAACAGCTTGGCTAGGGGCGCAGAAAGTTCTGGAGCACAAGTCTTCAGTGCTATTGCCGGAATGTTGTCAGGGCCCATAGCTTTTGCAGTATCCTGTGCCTTCAGTCGTTTCTTGATATCAATTGGAGTGAATCAAATTGACTGAAAATTGGCATCTGTGATGCTGGGGACTTCAGGAGGAGGCCAAGATGGATCATCCACTCGGCACTTCTGACTGAAGGTTGTTGCAAATGCTTCAGCCTTATCTTTTGCACTGATGTGCTGGACACCCCCATCATTGAGGTTGGGGATATTTGTGGAGCCTCCTCCTCCTGTTAGTTGTTTAATAGTCCATTACTATTCATGACTGGATGTGTTAGGACTGCAGAGCTTAGATCTGATCCGTTGGTTGCGGGATTGCTTAGCTCTGACTCTCACATGCTGCTTCTGCTGTTTGGCATACATATGATCCTGTGTTGTAGCTTCACCAGGTTGACAACACTCATTTTGAGGTATGCCTGGTACTGCTCCTGGCATGCCCTCCTGCACTTTTCATTGAACTAGGGTTGATCTCTGACTTGATGGTAATGGTAGAGTGGGGGATATGCCGGGCCATGAGGTTACAGATTGTGGTCGAGTACAATTCTGCTGCTGCTGATGGCCCACAGCGCCTCACAAATGCCCGATTTTGCATTGCTAGATCTGTTTGAAATTTATCACATTTAGCATGGTGGTAATGCCACACAACACAATTTTATATTTGAGTCACAATGGCACAGAAGGAGGCCATTTGGCCCATCGAATCCATGCCAGCTCTCTGTGGAGCAATTCAGTCAGTCCCATTCCCCCGCTCTATCTCATAGCCTTGCAAGTTTATTTCTGTCAAGTGCCCATTCAATTTCTTTTCAAAATCATCGATAGTCCCCACTTCCACCACCCTCGGAGACAGCAAGTTTCAGGTCATTACCACTCGCTGCATAAAAAAGTCTTCCTCACATCCCCCCATATCTCTGGCCCAAAATCATAAATCTGTGTCCCCTCGTCCTTGTACCATCAACTAATGGTAACAGCTTATATTTATCTACCCTTATCTAAACCTGTCATAATCTTGTACACCTCCATCAAATCTTCCCTCAATCCCCTTTAGTCCAAGGAGAACAACCCCAGCTTCTCTAACCTAACCTTGTAGCTAAAATTCCTCATGCCTGGAACCATTCCAGTAAATCTCTCCTGCAACCTCTCAAGGACCCTCTCATCCTTCCTATACTGCTCAGGTCCCATGAGCAATATCACAGTTGACCAGCTGGTTTTTTTTTCTTTAGCCTCCTTATCTCGAGAGACAATGGGTAAGCGCCTGGAGGTGGTCAGTGGTGTGTGGAGCAGCGCCTGGAGTGGCTATAAAGGCCAATTCTAGAGTGACAGGCTCTTCCACAGGTGCTGCAGAAAAATTTGTTTGTCGGGGCTGTTACACAGTTGGCTCTCCCCTTGCGCCTCTGTCTTTTTTCCTGCCAACTGCTAAGTCTCTTCGACTCGCCACACTTTAGACCCGCCTTTATGGCTGCCCGCCAGCTCTGGCGAACGCTGGTTAACTTAAGTTAATCATAGTCTGTAGTTGCTCAGATGTAAACAGCTCCATTTAGGAGTGAAGTCCAATTAGACGGAGCCCTGTAGCTCCAATTGGCAGAGATTCTAGCCAGGTTTCACTGTAGCTCACCCACAGGGGGCAGTGCTGAGAAATATGGGGACTGCCTGTAACACTGACAGGTTTCCCGCAGTCAAGGCAGAAGTTGAAGTCTGGTGAAAACGTAAAACCAGTCCAGAAAATCCTTCCCAGTGGTATGTTGGTAAATGCACTGCCTTATGTGTTAATAGTCCCTGTTCAGACCCGGATCTGAGATTTTGCTAAGAAAGAACTTGCATCTGTATATCATATTTCACATTGTCTGGGTTACCCAAATTGTTTACAGCCAATGAAGTACTTTTGCAGTGTGCTCACTGTTGCCACTGTTACAATGTGGGAAACGGGGCAGCCGCTTTGTACACAGCAAGCTCCCACAAACAGTCTCATCTGAAAGATGGCACCTCCGAATGTGCGTCACTCCCTCAGCACTGCGTTGGAGTGTCAGCCTAGATTACGTGCTCGAGTCTCTGGCTCGAGGCTTGAAACTACAACCTTTTGCCTCAGAGGTGAGATTGCCGCTGAGCCAAGGCAAACGCTTTTAGCACCATTCTTGAGCATGAAAAGAAGTAAAGGCGGAAGTATGCGTGGAGACAGGTGAAAGAAATGCCAAAGACTTGCAGGTTGATAGGTAAATTGGCCATTATAAATTGCCCCTAGTATAGGTAGGAGAAATGTGGGAAGGTGGGGATGTGGTAGGGAATATGGGATTAATGTAGGATTAGTATAAATGGGTGGCTGATGGTCAGCAGTCCTCAGACGTGTCCTCAGTACCTTGCTCTACGGCAGCGAGGCCTGGACAACGTATGCCAGCCAAGAGCGACGTCTCAATTCATTCCATCTTCGCTGCCTTCGGAGAATACTTGGCATCAGGTGGCAGGACTATATCTCCAACACAGAAGTCCTTGAAGCGGCCAACATCCCCAGCTTATACACACTACTGAGTCAGCGGCGCTTGAGATGGCTTGGCCATGTGAGCCGCATGGAAGATGGCAGGATCCCCAAAGACACATTGTACAGCGAGCTCGCCACTGGTATCAGACCCACCGGCCGTCCATGTCTCCGTTATAAAGACGTCTGCAAACGCGACATGAAATCGTGTGACATTGATCACAAGTCGTGGGAGTCAGTTGCCAGCATTCGCCAGAGCTGGCGGGCAGCCATAAAGACAGGGCTAAATTGTGGCGAGTCGAAGAGACTTAGTAGTTGGCAGGAAAAAAGACAGAGGCGCAAGGGGAGAGCCAACTGTGCAACAGCCCCAACAAACAAATTTCTCTGCAGCACCTGTGGAAGAGCCTGTCACTCCAGAATTGGCCTTTATAGCCACTCCAGGCGCTGCTTCACAAACCACTGACCACCTCCAGGCGCGTATCCATTGTCTCTCGAGATAAGGAGGCCCAAAAGAGAAGAAAAGAGGTCAGCACAGACTCGGTGGGCCGAAGGGCCTGTTTCAGTGCTGTATCTCTAAATAAAAAGAAATAAAAATGGTTGAATTTATTTGTTCAGGTATTTTTAAACTTGACTGAGCACAAAAGGAAATTCTGAGATCTGATTGCAAGGTGAGCGATATTTTAGAGCATCGCCACCTAGTGGAAATGTCAGCCAGCAGCAACTTTTACAGTAATGAGACATTGCAACAACAAGAACTTGCATTTATATAGCAGCTTTAATGAAATAAAATGCCCCAAATGCTTTTTTACAGGAGCATTATGGAACAAATTTAAATTTAACACCAGGCCACAGAAGGAGATATTAGGCCAGATGACCAAATGATTGGTCAAAGAGGCAGCTTTTAAAGAACGTCTTAAAGGAAGAAAGGTGGAGAGATATAGGGAGGGAATTCCAGGTTTAGGACCTTAGGTAGCTGAAGGCATAGCCGCCAGTGGTGGAGTGATTAAAATCAGGAATGCTCAAAAGGCCAGGATTGGCAGAACACAGATCTGGGGGAGGGGAAGTTCCAGGGCTGAAGGTGATTGAAGAGATTGGGAGGGACAGAATGGTACATCACAGTAATGGTATTAGTCAGCATGAGCATATAACCCATTTTATGCCTTGGAGTTTCAGCATTCAAATAGGCAGCATTGTAAGAAGTGTACATGGAAGCGTAGAATTACAGAGAGATATTGATAGATTAATTGAACAGTCAAAACTATGGCGAATGGATTTCAATGTAGGCAAATGTGAGGTCATCCACTTTGGACCAAAAAGGAGAGAGTAAGGTACCTTCTAAATAGCGAAAAGCTAGAAAGAGTGGAGGTCCAAAGAGACTTGGGGGTCCAGGTACATACATCATTAAAATCTCATCAACAAGTATATAAAATAATCAAAAAGGCTAATGGAATGCTGGCCTTTATATCTAGAGTCCCAGAATACAAAGGAGTAGGAGTTATGCTTCAGCTATGCAAAGCCTTGGTCAGCCCATACCTGGAGTACTGTGAGCAGTTCGAGGAAGGATATATTAGCCTTGGATGGACCACAGCATGGATTTACTGGAATGTTACCTGGATCCAAGGGTTAAGCTGCGGAGAGAGATAAAATAATCAAAGGTTGTATTCCCTGGAAGTTGGAAGGTTATGGAGTGATTTGATTGAAATTTCCAACATATTAATGGGAACTGATAGGGTAGATAGAGAGAAATTACTTCCATTTGTTGGGGAGTCTAGGACTAGCGTGCTTAGTCTAAATATTAGAACTTTTAAAATTAGGAAACACTTCTTCACAAAGGGTGGATGAAGTTTTGAACTCTCTTCTGCAAATGGCAATTGATTCGAGATCAATTGTGAATTTTAAAACTCAGATCGATAGATATTTTTTTTCCCAAAGGTATTAAGGCATATGGGGCAAAGGCTCTGCCGAAAAGGCTCAAGGGACTAAATGACCTACTCCCATTCCTATATTTCTCCACATTGTACCGACAGTGAGCTTGTTCCACACATTGCCCACATTGAGAGACTGGCACTGGACTCATTTCCTGGGCTCTGCAATTATGAGACCAGCTACCAACAGCCATGTGACAGCAGTACATCAATCACTCTCTGTCTCAGTGGGGTAACTGCCTGTTCCCCATTTGATTGGCCAACAGGGTGACTTGTTCAAGGTTGGAAACTCAGGTTGGTGAGAACTATTTCAAACTTCTGATGAAGCGTCACTGACCTGAAACATTAACTCTGCTTCTCTCTCCACAGATGCTGCCAGACCTGCTGAGTATTTCCAGCATTTCTTGTTTTTATTTCAGATTTCCAGCATCTGCAGTATTTTGCTTTTATTACCCTTATGATCTTTATTCTCTGTTATATATGTATTAGCGTGCCCGATTTACAATTGAAAGATAAAATTGCATTTATATAGAACTTGCAATTCATCTCTAATTGCTGTAACTCACTTAGTGGAGAACACACCCACCACATTCTCTCAGACCACTGTGTCTTCTTTGGCCTCCTTGTCTCGAGAGACAATGGGTAAGTGCCTGGAGGTGGTCAGTGGTTTGTGAAGCAGCGCCTGGAGTGGCTATAAAGGCCAATACTAGAGTGACAGACTCTTCCATAGGTGCTGCAGATAAAATTAGTTGTCGGGGCTGTTACACAGTTGGCTCTCCCCTTGCGCTTCTGTCTTTTTTCCTGCCAACTGCTAAGTCTTTTCGACTCACCACTCTTTAGCCCCGCCTTTACGGCTGTCCGCCGGCTCTGGCGATCGCTGGCAACTGACTCCCACGACTTGTGATCAATGTCACAGGACTTCATGTCACGTTTGCAGACGTCTTTAAAGCGGAGACATGGACGGCCGGTGGGTCTCATACCAGTGGCGAGCTCGCTGTACAATGCGTCCTTGGGGATCCTGCCATCTGTCATGCGGCTCACATGGCCAAGCCATCTCAAGTGCCGTTGGCTCAGTAGTGTGTATATGCTGGGGATGTTGGCCGTCTCAAGGACGTCTGCGTTGGAGATACGGTCCTGCCACCTGATGCCAAGGATTCTCCGGAGGCAGCGAAGATGGAATGAATTGAGACGTCGCTCTTGGCTGACATACGTTGTCCAGGCCTCGTTGCCGTAGAGCAAGGTACTGAGGTCATAGGCTTGATACACTCAGATTTTTGTGTTCCGTGTCAGTGCGCCATTTTCCCACACTCTCTTGGCCAGTCTGGACATAGCAGCGGACGCCGTTCCCATGCGCTTGTTCATTTCTGCATCGAGAGACAGGTTACTGGTGATAGTTGAGCCTAGGTAGGTGAACTCTTGAACCACTTCCAGAGCGTGGTCACCGATATTGATGGATGGAGCATTTCTGACGCCCTGCCCCATGATATTCGTTTTCTTGAGGCTGATGGTTAGGCCAAATTCGTTGTAGGCAGCCGCAATCATGCTGAAGAGTGTCTGCAGACACTCTTCAGTGTGGGATGTTACTGCAGCATCGTCAGCAAAGAGGAGTTCCCTGATTGTGTATTGACCATTGTGTACAGGCTAAAAAAAGCAGCAAGATATTAATTCACACAATACATATACAATTAAACATGAATCTATCCACAAGGCGTTATATACTCTGTTACAGTAGGCCACTTGGTACACCTGTTGGCAGCCAATATTTCCTTTAGCTGGAACAACTATACTTTAACTATATATAAAGATTCTTTCGTAGACTTTCAAGTTGAGATATTGCACATGGGAGACATAAGCTACAGTTCACCCATGGCGCTTTTTTTTGATTATTAATTTCACGGGATGTGGGCATCGCTGGCAAGGCCAGCATTTGTTGCCCATCCCTAATTGCCCTTGAGAAGGTGGTGGTGAGTTGCCTTCTTGAACTGCTGCAGTCCATCTATGCGGGTACACCCACAGTGCTGTTAGGGAGGGAGTTTCAGGATTTTGAACCAGCGACAGTGAAGGAACGGCGATATAGTTCCAAGTCAGGATGGTGTGTTGCTTTGAGGCGAACTTGCAGATGGTGGTGTTCCCATGCATTTGCTGCCCTTGTCCTTCTCGGTGGACGAAGTCACAGGTTTTGAAGGTGTTGCCAAAGGAGCCTTGGCGAGTTGCTGCTCTGCATCTTGTATATGGTACATATTGCTGCGTTGGTGGTGGAGGGAGTGAATACTTAAAGTGGTGGATGAGGTGCTGATCAAGTGGGCTGCTTTGTCCTGGATGGCATCGAGCTTCTTGAGTGTTGTTGTGGCTGCAAACATCCAGGCTAGTGGACAGTATTCCATCACACTATTGACGTACAAACATATGAACATACGAATTGGGAGCAGGAGTAGGCCACTTGGCCCCTCGAGCCTGCTCCACCATTCAATAAGTTCATGGCTGAACTGATTACTCCACATTACCACCTACCCCCAATAACCTTTCACTCCCTTGCTTATCAAGAATCTATCTACCTCTGCCTTAAAAATATTCAAAGACTCTGCTTCCACTGCCTTTTGAGGAAGAGAATTCCAAAGACTCACAACCCTCTGAGAGAAAAAAAATTCTCCTCATCTCTGTCTTAAATGGAGGACCCCTTATTTTTAAACAGTGACCCCTAGTTCTAGATTCTCCCACAAGGGGAAACATCCTTTCCATATCCACCCTGTAAAGACCCCTCAGGATCTTATATGTTTCAATCAAGTTGCCTCTTACTCTTCTAAATTCCAGCAGATACAAGCCTAGCCTGTCCAATCTTTCCTCATAAGACAACCCGCCCATTCCAGGTATCAGTCTAGTAAACCTTCTCTGAACTGCTTCCAATGCATTTATATCCTTCCTTAAATAAGGAGCCCAATACTGTACATAGTACTCCAGATGTGGTCTCACCAATGCCCTGTATAGCTGAAGCATAACCTCCCTTCTTTTGTATTCAATTTCCCTCATGATAAATGACAACATTCGAGTAGCTTTCCTAATTACTTGCTGTACCTGCATACTAACCTTTTTGTGATTCATGCACTAGGACATCCGGATCCCTCTGCATCTCAGAGCTCTGCAATCTCTCACCATTTAGATAATATGCTTCTTTGTTACTCTTCCTGCCAAAATGGATAACTTCACATTTTCCCACATTATACTCCATCTGCCAGATTTTTGCCCACTCACTTAACCTATCTATATCCCTTTGTAGTCTCCTTATGTCCTCTTCACAACCTACTTTCCTACCTAGCTTTGTGTCATCAGCAAATTTAGCAACCATACCTTCAGTCCCTTCATCTAAGTCATTTATATAAATTGTAAAAAGTTGAGGCCCCAGCACAGATCCCTGTGGTACACCACTCGTTACATCTTGCCAACCAGAAAAATGACCCATTTATGCCTACTCTCTGTTTCCTGTTAGCTAGCCAATCTTCTATCCATGCCAATATGTTACCCCCTACACCATGAGCTTTTATTTTCTGAAATAACCTTTGATGTGGCACCTTATCAAATGCCTTCTGGAAATCTAAGTACAATACATCCACCGGTGCCCCTTCGTCCACAGCGCATGTAACTCCCTCAAAGAACTCCAATAAATTGGTTAAACATGATTTCCCTTTAATAAAACCATGTTGACTTTGCCTGATTACCTTGAATTTCTCTAAGTGCCCTGTTATAACGTCTTTAATAATAGCTTCTAACATTTTCCCTAAGACAGATGTTAAGCTAACTGGTCTGTAGTTACCTTCTTTCTGTCTCCCTCCCTTGTTGAATAAAGGAGTTACATTCGCTATTTTCCAGTCCAGCGGAACCTTCCCTGAATATAGGGAATTTTGGGAAATTAAAACCAACGCATCAACTGTCTTACTAGCCACTTCTTTTAAGACCCTAGGATGAGGTCTGTCAGGACCTGGGAACTTGTCAGCCCACAGCTCCAACAATTTGTTCAGTATCACTTCCCTGGTGATTGTAATTTTCTTCAGCCTTGTAGATGGTGGACAGGCAATGGGGAATCAGGAGGTGGGTCACCTGCCACAGAATTCCCAGCCTCTGACCTGCTCTTGTAACTACAGTATATATATGTGTGTGGCTGCTCCAGTTCAGTTTCTGGTCAATGGTAACCCCCAGGATATTAATAGTGGGGGATTCAGCATGTTGCTCTTAAACTGGAACTGAAAACTACCTGCCAGAGTTTTACACCCTGGGACTTCGTTGAAGTAAACAAGCAACCAGGGATGTATTATAAATTTTTCCACCCTAGTAGTGACTGCAAATAAGCATTCTTTGTATATTTTCCCCAGGATTGGGTTTCACATCTTATAAAGGATTTTTTTTGGTAGTGTGGTACTCAATGAAACAGGGTCGTAAAAGAACAAATTATTGACTAGGCCTCCGATGGAATATTCTGTCCCTTTCTGGGTGTCATACTTTAAGAATGATGTCAAAACCTTGCAGAGTGTGCAGAGATTTACTAGAATGGTACCAAAGATGGAGGACTTCAGTTCTATGGAGAGAGCAGTGAAGCTGGAATTGTTCTACTTAGAGCAGAGAAGGCTAAGAGAAAACTTAATAGAGGTGTTCAAAATTCTGTAGGGTTTTGGGAGAGAAAATAAAGAGAAACTGTTTCCACAGGCAGGCGATTTGGTAAGCTAGGGAAACAGATTTAAGATAATTAGTATAGGGGAAGATGAAGAGAATTAGTTTTATGCAGGGAGTTACTATGATCCTATGGTGACTGAATCAGATTCAATAATAACTTTCAAAAGGTAATTAAATATCGTAAAGGAAAAAATATGCAGGTCTATGGGAATGGAGCAGGGGATGGAATTAATTGGGTAGCTCTTTCCAAGTGCCAGCACAGGCACGATGGGCCGAATGACCTCAAGTTTGAATGCAGGATGGTACAAGGCGGATCTGTCACAGTAACGATCAGTTATCTTAAGACAAGAGCATTATGATGGAAATTAAGTTCACAACACAATGTTAAAATGAGTCTGAGAATAGCTTACCGAAACGATTCATCCCTCTGGCAGGCATGAGTGGGCATGCTCACAGACAGCAATTGAGTAATTTATGCTCAGTCAGAGTAAAAAGAATACTGATGGAGGAAAGGTGTTCATTGTATTCTTCTTCTGAAAGAAAAAAAGAACTTATATTTATTTAGCACCTTATCACATCCTCAGGATAACCAAAGTGCTGCTGCTATGTGGGAATAATTAGCATAGGTCAGGGTCCTTCAACTGGTAAGTAAGATAAATTAAAAGATAATCTGTTCTTCGTTGTGTTGGCCGAGGATGGAATGTTGGCCAAGGCATCGGGAGAATTTCCTTCTCTTCACATCCACCTGAGCATTGGAAGGCTTGAGATCTATTCCTTCATTTCATAGCATTGAATGCAACCCTTATAAAGCATTGCCTTTCAGACCTAATGGAAGTTCAGGTGTGCAGATGGGCCCCCTCAAGATTAGGCAGTGGTCCTGACCAGTAAAAACAGGTCAATTGTCAGAGGGATTGAATGTGTATGGTTCAGTACCACACTTCAGTGTATAACCTCAATAAATCTGGCATTACACTGATCAGACTTGTGGATGAAAAGTTAAGCAGTTTGCCTTCTCAGGTGGACGTTAAAGGACCCATTGCAATATTGGAAGAGGAAGGGAGTTCTCCCGGGTGTCCTGTCCAATATGTATCCCTCAACCAACTCTAAAACAGATGATCTGATCATTCATTTCAACATTGTTTGTGGGATCTTCCTCTGCTGTGTTTCCTTAGTACAACAGGGATTATGCATCAAAAGTATTTCATTGGCTGTAAAGCACTTTGGGATATCCTGAGGTTGTGAAAGGTGCTATATAAATGCAATTGAAAAAAGTTCACTAATCATGCAATACTGATGTTGCAGTTTCAAACCAAATTAAATCAATTTCCCCCACCCACCCTCCCCTCAACAAAACACAAATTCTTAACAGACCAGAGTCTCAAATACCTGAACTGTATCCTTGGACAGTTGGAAAGTAAATACTATCCATTACTGTTCAACAGGAGACTGCTAACATTGTCAAGGTCAAACAATTGAAAGAGATTGACAAATAGGTTGCAGAATCCTTAATTCTTGGGGGAGCTTTAGAAACACAGGCTGTGGTAGGACTGGAAATGTATTCCATCCACCGTTTAGTTGGAAGATAGTTCCAGTTGACTTACGACGTGGGGAGGTCTTATGCCCCTGTCCAGTGGAATCTGTGGCTATGCTATACTGGGAGTCCTAACAGTAATGAAAGTTTGCTTTGGGCAAATTTTTAAAGTAAAGACATGATATTTAAAATGTTAGTGCCCTAGAATTCCAGGGGCTGAGACTAACACCTCACCTTCTATACCACTTCCTGCTTTCACTCGACAAGAGACCATAGGGTAGATTCTCCACCCAATAGTGTGCTGACCCTAATAAAAACAGAAAGTGCTGGAAATACTCAGCAGGTCTGGCAGCATCTGAGGAGAGAGAAAAACAGAGTTCACGTTTCAGGTCTGTGACCTTTCATCAGAACTGGCAAAGATTAGAAATATAATGAGTTTTGAGCATGTGAAGGGGGTTGGCCCGGGCGTGGTGGTGGGGGGGGGGGCGGGGGTGGTAAGGAGAAGAAAAGGGAAGGTGTGTGATAGGGCAGAGGGCAGGAGAGATTAAATGACAAAGATGTCATGGAACAAAGGCAAAGGGAGTGCTCATAGTTGTAGTGAAAGATAAAGCATTCGTCCAGAGAGAGGGTTAATGGCAGAATAATGAACAGCTCTGTCCAAAAGCACAAACATGAAAAACAAGTTTAAGGCAGGCACGTGGTTAAAAAAGTAATAAAATAAAATAATTAAAAAAAAGCCAGTCATGCTTTGAAATTGTTGAACTCAATGTTGAGTCCAAAAGGCTGTAGAGTGCTCAATCCGAAGATGAGGTGCTGTTCCTCGAGCTTGCATGGATGTCCATTAGAACACTGCCGCAGGCCAAGGACAGAAATGTGGGCATGAGAGCAGGGTGGAGAATTGAAATGGCAAGCTGACCCTGCCTGGTTTTGCAGACTAAGCTTAATTTAGTGATAGTGAGTTTCCAACCTACAATGGCGCTTCGCAGAAGGAAGCAGGTAATGGGTTAGCAGCCCTTATAACGACAACAATTTGTATTTATATAGCACCTCTAACATCATAAAATGTCCCAAGGTGCTTTGCAGGAGCATTATAAAGCAAAATTTGACACTGAGCCACATAAGGAGATAGTAGGGCGGATGGCCAAAAGCATGGTCAAAGAGGTAGCTTTTAAGGAGCGTCTTAAAGGAAGAAAGCGAGGTAGAGAGGTTTAGGGAGGAAATGTTAGAGGCCAGGACCCAGGCAGCTGAAGGCACAACCACCAATGGTGGAACAATTAAATCAGAGATGTTCAGGAGGTCAAAATTAGATGAGCGCAGATATCTCGGTGGGTCGTGGGGCTGGGGGAGATTACAGAGATAGGGAAGGGCTTGGCCATAGAGTGTTTTGAAAAGAAGGATGAGAATTTTAAAATTGAGGGTTTGCTTGACAAACAGCTACCGCAGGTCAGTAAGCACAGGGGAGATGGATGTAGGGTATTTGGTATAAGGAGGCGGGCAGCAGAGTTTTGGATGACCTCAAGTTTATGGAGGGTAGAATGCAGGAGACCAGCCAGGAGTGCGTTGGAATAGTCAAGTCTGGAGGTAACAAAGGAATGGATGATGGTTTTTACAGCAGATGAGCTTAGGCAGGGACAGATTCAGGTGGTGTTAGAGATGGAAATAGACAGCCTTAACAATAGCACGGGTATGTGATCAGAAGCTCATCTCGGGGTTAAATATAACACCAAGGCTTCTTCAAACAATCTGATTCAGCTTCAAACAGTTGCCAGCGAGATGGACAAAGCCAGTGGCTCAGGATTGGAATTCATGGTGGGGACCAAAGTTAATGGTTTCAGTTTTCCCAATATTTAATGCAGTGGTGCAGTGGTTAGCACCGCAGCCTCACAGCTCCAGGGACCCGGGTTCGATTCCGGGTACTGCCTGTGTGGAGTTTGCAAGTTCTCCCTGTGTCTGCGTGGGTTTTCTCCGGGTGCTCCGGTTTCCTCCCACAAGCCAAAAGACTTGCAGGTTGATAGGTAAATTGGCCATTATAAATTTCCCCTAGTATAGGTAGGTGGTAGGGGAATATAGGGACAGGTGAGGATGTGATAGGAATATGGCAATTAATGTAGGATTAGTATAAATGGGTGGTTAATGGTCGGCACAGACTCGGTGGGCCGAAGGGCCTGTTTCAATGCTGTATCTCTAAATCAAAATCCAAATCAATTAATTGGAGGAAATTTCTGCTCATCCAGAACTGGATGTTGGACAAGCAGTTAGTTTAGAAACAGTGCAGGAGTTGAGAGGTGGTGGTGAGATAGTGTTGGGTGTCATTAGGAGCAGAAGTAGGCCATTCGGCCCCTCCAACCTGCTCTGCCATTCAATAAGATCAAGGCTGATTTGTTTGTGCCTTGAATTTCACACTCCCATGTACCCCCAATAACCTTTGATTCTCATGCCCAACAAGAATCTACCCCCACCTTAAAATTATTCAATGACCCTGCCTCCGCCACCTTCTGAGGCAAAGGGTTCCAAAGTTGCACAACCCTCTGAGAAAAAAATTCTCATCTCTGTCCTAAAAGGGCAACCCCTAATTTTAAAACAGTGCCCCCTAGTTCTGGACTCCCATAAGAGGAAACATCCTTTCCACATCCACCTTGTCAAGACCGTTCAGGATCTTATAAACTTCAATCAAGTTTTGCTCCTCTAAACTCCAGTGAAAACAAGCCCAGTCTGTCCCACCTTTCCTCATAAGACAACCCGCTCATTCAGGTCTCAATCTAATAAGCTATCATCAGCGTACAGGTGAAAACTAATTAGGTGTTTTCAGATGATGTCGCTGAGGGGCAGCATGTACATGAGAAATAGTCGTGGTCAAGGATAGATCCTCGAAGGACTCCAGAGGTAACGGTGTGGGAGCAGGAAGACAAACCATTGCAAGTGATACTTTGGCTAAAAGTAGGTAGATAAGATTGAAACCAGGTGAGTGCAATCCCACTTAACTGGATGATAGTTGAGAGGTGTTGGAGGAAGATGGTGTGATTAATCAATGGCTGCAGGCAGGTCGAGAAGGGACAATTTATCTGTCATAGACACATAAGATGTCATTTGTGACTTTGGTAAAAACTTTTTCAGTACTGTGGCAGCGCAGAAACTGTGGAGGGATTCAAACATGGAGTTCTGGGAAAGATGGGCATGGATTTGGAAGGCAACAGCATGGTCAAAGACTTGAGAGGAAAGGGTGGTTGGAGATGGGGCAGTAGTTCGCAGGGGACTGTGGGCTCAAGGGTTGGTTTTTTGAGGAGAGGGTTGATGATGGCAGATTTGGGGGAGGGGGTGGGATACAGGTCCTGAGAAGAACCACTAACAATATCAACTAACATGGACACCAGGAAGGAAAGTTGGGGTCAGCAGTTTAATGGGATTAGGGGCAAAGAAGCAGGAAGTGGGGTTCTTGGACAAGGTGAGCTCAGAGTAACTGGAGAAAGGTACGAGTTCAGGGCTAGGGCAGGGCCGTGGTTGGTGGAATCTTTAGAGGAAGTTTAGCCCGGTGGGCTACTGAAAAGGAAGGAAGCGGCAGAGGCAGCTGATCAGATGGTCGCAATCTTAGTGATAAATAAGTCCATGAGCTCCTCACACTTATTGTTGGAGGTGAGGGCGGCAGAAACGGGGAGAGTTAAGATGGTTTGCAGTAAAGAAAGTGGGTTTGATTTTTGTATTCCAGAACGATCCTGGAATAGTGAGCAATTTTAGCAGATGAAAGCAGGACCTGGTAGTGCTTTATGTGGTCCAGCCAGATCTGGTGGTGAATGGCTAAACCAGTTGCCCACTGTAATCATTTAAGTCTGCTTCCCTTAGCCTGAAGGGAGTGGAGGTAAGAGCTGTTACGGGGGAAATAGCTGGGGCAAGAGGGAGTAATGGTTTTATTAGGGACGAGGGCATCATAGAGGTGAGGGTGTGGTTGAGCTAGGCAGTAGCTGCTGGAATATCATACCAAACAGAATGTCAAAGGCTAGACACTTGTAATTTTAAAATGTGCAGTTTAAGTGAATTGGGGGCTGTTTTTTTCCCCCGGGGCAGACACAGGAGTTAGGATTCGTGAATGTGGAAGGGAAATGTGGGTGGACAGTGCTACAAGGAAGTGATCAGCGATGGCCTTAACTGTGATTGATAGGATGGGACTGGTGAGACCACGGGACAGTAAGGTCAAGGCGATGACCATGAATATGGGTTTGGGAGTTTACAGTTGGGGAGTTAGGGAGAGATTAAGGGAGGCTAAGACAGTGAACTCAGAGGAGAAAGAGCATATTGAGATGGAGAATGAAAAATCATTTGGTGTAGAGGCTGAGGGAGAAAAGCAATGAAGATAACTTGGTGAGAAAATTGTTATTGTACTGAGGTGAGTGGTACAGAACGAGGATTTTAAATGAGAGGTGTGGAACAAGGTGAGATGCATAAAGGAAGAGAAGGTGTAAGAAGAGTCGTGTCAAACCAAGGTATGAAACCTATGAGGTTTAGAACATAGAACAGCACAGTACAGGCCCTTCGGCCCACGATGTTGTGCCGAACCTTTAACCTACTCTAAGATCAAACTACCTACATACCCTTCATTCTACTATCATCCATGTACCTAATAGAACATAGAACACTACAGCACAGGCCCGGCCCTTCAGCCTGTAAATTTAAAGAGATACACCCACTTAAAAGCAAGTTGTTGCATGTAGGGCTGAAAACCTTGGTAGAAATGACAAAAGCCAATGCATATTTCAGATTTCACAACAGCTGTTTTTGACACCCATTTTGTTAACCAATCTGGGAGGAAACCTAGTCTGCAGCCAAGTGATGGAATCATAAAATCATACAGTATAGGAGGCTGTTCAGCCCATGGTGCCTGTGACAGTTCTTTGAAAGGACTATAAAGATTGTCTCTATATAGCACCTTTCGAGCGTAGGATGTCCCAAAGCATTTTACACCCAATGATTTTTTTTTTGAAGTGTAGTCACTGTTGGAATGTAGGAAACACAGCAGCCAATTTACACACAGCAAAGTTCCCCTAAACAATCTAATTAGACCCAATCCCCCTTCATTTGCTCCATTGCCCTGCAAATGAGTGTTATGAAGTAGCACTCAAACCAATTCAGGAAAGGCAGATTGGCGATGGTTAGTGAAGGTGACACTGCTCTACTTCTCATTGCAGCACACCATGAAGACTGAAGGGTACACTTGACTATTACTGCCACTGGCAGTGCCCGCTCTGGTGCGCATTAACAGTTAGTGTCCTTCAGAGGGAACAGCTCTGACTGACTGCTGCTCTGAAGCTTGTACGCCCAGTCTGTAGGAACAACAGTACCACCTCTACCTGTAAATGTGGAAGGGTGCCAGATGAAGAGAGTCCCCTATCTTGCCATTGCTTCACCTGTATTTCCAAAACCATTTGGGGAATTCTCATTGGGAAACCCACTGCATCAATATCATGGACATACCCTAAATGCCAAAATACATGGCACAAACCCTCTTATCTTGCCAAGGGAAAATAGTAGTCTACAAATTGCCACAAGATATTGCGCAAAATCTTATTTAAGGGCTTTTTAAACAGCCCTGGATGCCATTTTATAAGCCAGGTTGACAGTTGAGCACGACACTGAGAGCATCAGGAATTTAGCTGAGCAGCATTGGGGGGCTTTTTGACAAAAAGCTTTATATTAATTGCAACCTAATACCAGTACAAAACCCAACTGGACAAACTGTAATGGAATGCTCAATATTGCCAAATCCTGTCCATTTTTCAGAAAGGTTACACCTAAAGAAACTCCAACTTCATCAGTTATCCTCCAGAAGGCAAGTCTAGCTCAGTCCCATCTTACAATAGTCAACCAAGTGATACTCTTGCCTCCTGTTAAATACGAGTCTGGGAAAGCAGAGTCTTAGTATTTTTTATTACTATTAGAGTTACCAGTCTGACCCTGAACAAGTCCTGATTGCAGCACAGTAGCATTTCCTCAACCCTTCTCCAAAGTAGGAACTGCTGATTATTTTGGACATGTTATATCTTGGAAGACAGAGTAAATAAATTGGACAATCTCCTGCTTGGCTATCCTAATATAAAATAGCACTGCGCATCAGGACATCAAGACTTCCCCATTCTAGGATTCCCTGGGCTATTGCTAGATTTTGGTCACTTGACTCAGCCACTGAGGACAAAACCAGCAAATGTCTTAGATTGCAGTTATATACAGCTGTGTATGTATGAAAGCTTCAGTAGGAACCCTTAGGATTGAAGCATTGAAACTAAGGATTCAATGCAAATAATCAGTGACTCTAGCTCATCCAGCCTCAAGTTAAAAGCAAGATCAACAGAAAATAACAGGTGAAATCTTTCATCAATGGTTCTGCTGCAGGATTCCTTCCCAAATGCTACCCTTCTTATCTAGGATGCTGGCTGACATGCTGTGTGTTTTACTTTTGAATTAACCGACCACAGATCTTGTTCCGATGTTCACTTCCAGCACATAAACGCATCCGTTAAAAGTAGAGAAAAAAAATCATCTCATAACAGATGTAAGTGGAGGGGTGCCTACAATAAGTGTGCAAAGGTGAGCCATAACTATAACAAATCCATGCTTTGGTAGTTGTTTTTATAATGAACACAGTAGGTCCCTTAATATGCAGGGTTCAAAGCTACCTCAGATGGTACAAAAAAGATTCCTTTGAAATAGGCTTGGGAATTAAACCAATTATGAGCTACTGAGCAATTTACTGACAATTATTAGATGGAATTACATAGAAACTGCAGCACAGAACAGACCATTCAGCCCTAGTGTCCATGACAAAGTTTATGATCCACATGAGCCATGTGTTAGGGTATTTCAGAGAAACTGTATGAAATATTGAGACATTTGAGATAGTCACATGGTTTATTGACACTCCCCCCCGCAATAATGGCAACCATGAAGAGTATATGCTCAATAGGATGTTTTCCTTATTCAACTTATCTTCAATGTACTGAGGATCCAACCTTGTGTTGCTCCTATTCACCTACATCTTGGTGACATGATTTGGGAACACAGGATCAGCTTCCAAATGTGTGGAGACGATACACAACTACTTCGGCCTCCAAAGTCCATAACCACGTTCTCCAACAGCCTGTCCAAAATAAGACCTGATAGGCCAAACGTTTCTTCAGCTTAATGCTGGTGAAACTGAAGCCAACCTCTTGGGGCTATTAACAGCATTCTGCAGAGCCATCATCTCTAGCTCAATAAAGAAGTGGTGAATCTTGGGCATGGTGCTTGACCACAAACACTCTGCCACACATCTAAGTTTCCAAGCCTCTGCAACACTTCACCCCTACATGTTGCTTTGCCGTCAATCCTGAGCCTACAGCTTAATTAGCCAATGTCCCACTTCAACTCATCTAAATCACTGCAGCCCACATGCTCTCTTCACCTTTCCTGTTTGAGGTCCACTGGCTTGCCATGCCCAAATTAACTTCTAAAGTCCTGTCCTAGTATTCAGATCACTCAACGGCCTCACCTTTGTGATCTCCTGCCACTCATCCCCATATACCTTCTGTTCTTCCCCGTGCTTCATTGATGGCCACCTGTCCTATGAAACTCCACAGCCCACTCCTTCTACCTACTTCCTTACTTTCAAAGATCTCAAAGCTCTTCTCTTCTGCCACACCTTTGCTTCCTCCCCAACTCTAACTCTCTCCACTTTGCCCTTCCTACTCAGCACTTTGGTGTTGCTCTTAATATAAAATCCTTTGAGACATTTGCCTGCATGAGTGTAACAGAAGTTGAAGCAGATGTTGGTATAGTTTAATCTCTCCAGATGTTCACTCATCAAGACTGGAGTTTAATTTTAAATGCAACACACCTGCAGTGACCAAACATGGAGCATTGACAAGGTGATGCAAATGAAGCCATCCAAGGGGCTTCACTACATATTTCACTTTTGCCAGCTTTGTATCATCTCAATCATACCATTATAATACAGAGCACATAACTTAAATTACATTTTAAGCCTTTTTTTTATTATTGGGAACTGGGAGGAAAAACTGTAGAGACGAAATAGTTAACTGGTTTGGAAGCTTTAGAAATTCTCAATTGTATAACCTTCATGACATTACCTGGCACACTCTGCAACAAATTCACTGAAGCAGAATTTCTGTACTTTGATAAACGTGTAAAATTTAATACAAAGAAATGCGAGCATTTTACTGAACCCCTGCCAGCTAATGAGGAAGCTCCATAGAACAAGCTGTACAGTTCATTTCACAACATTCAATTCATAACATTTACTCGTGCTAAGTGAACAGTAGTAACACTTCTCTGTGGAATGCATGCATGTAAAAAGGCACTAAAACATCTAGGTTAGTTAAAAGATGGTCAGGCGACAAGGGCCCCATTGCCGTTCTCTTCACAAAGTCTTTCCGTTTCAATCGTCTCTTCCAGGACTTGGGCTCTTACGAGAACTTTCTGAAGGTGAATGACTGAAAGAAAAATAAAAAGGAAAACTGTTGCCAAAGGGTAGTGGTTGAATTCGCACTCTTTCTGTGTTCAAGGACCAACAGCCCATCAAGGTAAAGCCACACAGTGAAGCAGGTAAAACACTCATCCACAAAGAAACCAGAAGCCAATTTAAAAATACAATATAGGCAACAGTATCTATCACACCTGATTACATTAAGAGTGAACCATGTACTATGGGGGAAGCAGTCACATGTTGGCATGGCATTAGTGAACCAGTTGGGGTTTTTTATGACAATCCGGCAGCTTTCTCAGGCATTTTCTGGTGCCAGTTCTTAATGACCAGATTTACTGAATTCAGTTTCACAACTAGTCAAGGTGGGATTTGAATTTGCAGGGTTGCTCGTCCAGTACTGCAATCTCTTGGTTACCGTAACCATAATTAGGGATAAGCTCCGGGGAATTCTTGTCCGGCTTCCCAAGGCCACCATACAAGCTTCAGGTTAGCACAGCTATGTGACTCAGTGATCACAGCTAAATCAGGAACTCGTGAAGATGGCTGCAGTGACTCTTCACTCAGGTCTCAGCAGGTTTTTCTGCCCCGAGAGCAAAGACTGACAAAATAAAATACTTCCGGGCATCTAACCTAATGCCACAGAATTTATAGACATTGACCTCCACTTCTGCCATCTCCATCCATCTGAAATAACCCATCCAACCAGATTGCCCAACCCTCTGACTTTAAAAGTCTTACATCATGTCACCAACAAAGCTAGTGTTTCTCACAAAATAAACAACTCTAACTCCTGGAAACTATCCTTCTAATTGAGTTAAGATGCCCATCCAGTAGCTCATGAGTGCAGTAATTTCACATAATGTCTAGGGAGCACAACTCCCAATGCAGTCCTTTCAGTTCAACTACAAATCATTACCGCTCCCTAGTGCTCACTCTCAAATGCAGCTCCTTAAACGTGATTTCAGTTTTCACATAAAAAGAGTGTACTTCAGGTGTAATGCCAGATTGGGCCCACTAGCCTTTAAGGAGGGCAAATACGGTAGTTTTAATCTCATCTCACGGTTGACTATCGGCAATATCAGGCTCTGAAGACTCATACCCAAAATGCGAACTACTTCTTTCAAGTTGTCTTTTTACTACAAGAGTAATGAGCTAAGATAGGGAAGAAACATTTCTACGTTTGTGCTAATTGAGCTAGAGGATAGTGGATAGTAAGAGGACAACACTGAGCAGATGTAACCACCAACATTGGACCGAAGGTTAATTGAAGCAGTTTTCTGTTGTTTTCTATTCCCCACCTGCTGTGCAAAGTTACGCTCATCAAAACACTATTCCGACACCAGGACCTGCTCGCCCATCATCCCTCTCCTTATTGGCTCCTAGCTTCTCCTCCCCACACCTCTAATCCGCTTGTTCAATTCCCTTCATGACCCTGCCCCTCCCATCCCTACGAACCACCATTCCTCCAACTACTTGTGCCGCACCCAACCCCCTGGCTGCTGGGTAGTTGTAGAGTGAAGGTATATAGCATCGGGCACAGTCCAGAATTGCACAATTGGCTTCTCCACCTTAGCCTCGATGTCCATTTTTTGATTACACTTCAAATCCTTAAGGCCATTTACGACCTTAGAGGAGTTATATAAAATGCAATCTGTTGCCGTTTGCTAAGGGGATGGACCTACCTTTCTCGCTTCATGGAAAAAGACCTTGATCGAGACCTTGATCTTGAAGGGCTGAACACAAAGAGAAATATTAGAGCAACCAGTGCCCGGCTCCGGCCGCACCGCCACCCCGGCCCCTCACGGCTCCGGCCGCACCCCCGCCCCTCACGGCTCCGGCCGCCCCCTGCCCCCTCACGGCTCCGGCTGCACCGCCACCCCGGCCCCTCACGGCTCCGGCTGCACCATCACCCCGGCCACACTCCCACCGCCCAGGCCCCTCACGGCTCCGGCTGCCCCCCCGCCACCTCACGGCTCCGGCCGCACCCCCGCCACCCTGGCCCTTCACGGCTCCAGCCGCACCCCCGCCACTGCACAGTTATTTCGCTCCAGGCTTTGAACTGTGAGAATACAATTCCAGTAGTGATCAGCCAAGTCTAATCAGATTTTCTCTCCATGTCATGAACTCTTTATCTCTTCAGCTATCAGGAGACCTTGCACTGTCTGAACCAGGAACACGAGTTGTCTACATAACACTTTGCTGCATCACTGACCCACAAGTTATCTACCCTTGTTTTTCCATTTGCTAATGTGACAGGTAAACTGTAGTTCAGAAGTGAGGTGAACAGACTGCAGTGTATCCATTACTTATTAAGAGTTGATTGTTGCATTGCGTTGCTTTTTTAGATGGGAAGAGTATACAAGGGATTCCCTCTCACTTCACCTGAAGCCCATGGTAGCAAATGGTGGGTGCAGAGCGATTGGGAGTACACAGCATGGAGGACAGACCAGAATGGCACAATTAGCTCCAGCATCTCCTGCTCAGGGAGGAATCAACACTCCTGATCACTATCCAGTGAGGCCTGCAAGTAGAGGGGCTCAGCAATCCTATCCTAGACACGCAATTGAACGGCACAGGGCCACCCTCTTAGAGGAAATTACCAATTACAAGTCAGGGTCTTTAGGAAAGGGTGCAAAAAGAAAACACAATTCAGCATATTATGCATGCAAGCACCAATCGTTTCAACATCATGTACTGCACAAAAGCAATTCACCATTTTACCGCTTAAGACTCTCACCAAGAGCTCAATCAAGACATTGTCTGTCAAAATTAATTTCAAGACAGTATATGAAGGAACACTTCATTGTAAAGGACTCCTCTGGCAGTTTAAGGAAACTTCTAGATTTTCCACAAGCGGCATCCCTTCTGCCTATGTGTCAGTAGAGGTCCCATTACGGAGCAGCACATTTGAGCAGCAAGTTGCTGACTGATGCACATTAGTCTGGCACGTGGTTCAATCCTAGGTCAGCGCGAGGTTAGCCCCAGTGGCCTTGACTTATGGGGAGGACGAACAACAACTTATATAGTGCCTTTAATGCAGTAATATGCCCAAGGCACTTCACAAAAGTGATAAAACAAAATGTGACACTGAGCCACACAAAGAAATGTTAGGACAGATGACCGAAAGCTTGGTCAAAGAGGTAGACTATAAAAAGCATTTTACAAGGAGGAGAGGGGTAGAGAGGTTAAGGAAGGGAATTTCAGAGCTCAGGGCCAAGGTAGATGAAGGCACAGCAGCCAATGGTGGAGCAATCAAAACAGGAGATGCACAAGAGGTCAGAATTAGAGGAGCATAGAGATCTTGAAGGCTTGTAGGGCTGGAGGAGGTTACGAAGGGTTTGTTGGACTGGAAGCCAGTGTAGTTCAGCAAGTGCAGGGCTGATGAGCGAACAGAACTTGGTGAGTTAGGATATGGGCAGCAGAGGTTTGAATGAGCTCAAGTTTACGTATGGTCAAAGATGGGAGGTTAGCCAGGATAGCACTGGAATAATCCAGTCTAGCGGTAACAAACACAGGAAGGAGGGTTTCAGCAGCAGATGAGCTGAGATAGGGGTGGAGTCGCGTGATGTTACAGAGGTGGAAGTAGGCGGTCTTGGTGATGGAGCAAGTATGTGATCAGAAGCTCATCTTGGCCCAGCCATGATTTCCTTCTTGCACATTACCCCATAACTCCTGCTGGAAGTGACAGGATCAGGCCCAGGTGTAATGCCTCCTGCAGTCAAATGGTCTACCAACACTTACAGTCAAGACTCTCAAAAATAAAGTGTACTTACGCGTTCATCAGGCATCAAGCAGGTAACAGCCTTGGGAAAGATGGGGATAAAGTTGGTGTGGAAAAACTTATAATCATTCGTGCCCTTAAAAATCTACTTTTGACCAAGCTTTTAGTCACCCCTGTACCCTTCTTTGGATCAGTGATGATTTTTGTCTGGTTGCACTGCTGTGCAGTGCCTTGAAATGATTTCACGTTAAAGGTGCTATATAAATACAAGTTGTTGTTGTCAAATGTCTATGCAGATCAAGAAAATTACATTTACCTGATGATAGATAGTGTCTTAATTTTAAGAAATAAACTTCTAGCCAATTGTTCCCCCTCCTTTTGATGTTGATTGCACCAACACAATACCATGTCCAATTGACCACTGATCTTCTGCACCTCAAGTGCTGACAGACTGGGGGGGTTCAGAGTTGAGCTGATTCTGGTCTCTGTCCAACATCCACATGGGTGGACTTCCATCAGGAAATACTGGATAATGATCAGGAGACAAAAATCTTCCTTCCCAACCCAGGAAGGCAGAGGTTTATCGAAGCACCATATCACAGCCACCTTGGCTAAGGTCGCCTAACTCAGCAGAGGCCAGGAAATGAACCTGGGATCTTCCTGTGCTGATGTGCATGGCTCAGCTACTCACTGAGCCAGTGGTGTTTTGGGAGAAAAGTTTACTCTCCTCCACACAGGCCCCCTCAAGCGAATGGCCACTCTCATCTCCCCTTCCACAGTAATTCACATAAAACCTTCCAACATATATGACCTGCTGTGCTCCGAGCAGAACAAAATTTCACCTACCTTCTTCTAATTGGAGATCTGGACTTGGACCTCATTGGAGTGAGAGACCTGCAGAGAGACAAAGTTTGCCCTTTAAACTACATTACACACTAAACATTTTAAACCATGCCATTTGAGTGCTTTATTAAAAAGGACATTGGTGCAAGTTACTTTCATTTCACTTTATACTCCTGTAATCCTAATACTCTGAACTGTATGTGTATATATGACCCAACATAACCCCCAACATGCCACACCATTCCTACTGGGTTCCCTGTTTTAAAATCCGAATCCAACCAAAGACTTACCTGGTAACAATCACCATCAAGATGCAACATAATTTAATGCAAGCCCGACACTCATTACTTTAACCTCAATTACATGGATTCAGACCAACGGTACAACTCAATGTGAAGCAATTGGGCTAAGAATAGTTAATATAAGGATTTTGAGGATCACAAAGAGGCAATTAGCCTCAAAAAGTCCACCCCACTCATCACATTGACCACAACGTCAAAGGTTACTACACAAGGTAAGAGCACATGGTGTAGGGGGTAACATATTAGCATGGATAAAGGACAGGTTAGCTAACAGGAAGCAGAGAGTAGGGATAAACGGGTCATTTTTGGGTTGGCAAGCTGTAATTAGCGGAGTGCCACAGGGATCAGTGCTGTGGCCTCAATTATTTACAATTTATATCAATGATTTAGATGAAGGCACCAAATGTATGGTTGCTAAATATGCTGATGACACCAGGATAGGAAGGAAAGTTGTCAAAAGGAGGTAAAGAGACTACAAAAGAATATAGATAGGTTAAGTGAGTGGGCAAAAATTTGGCAGATGGAGTGGAAAAATGTGAACTTATCCATTTTGGCAGGAAGAATAGAAAAGCTGCACACTATTTAAATGGAGAGACACTGCAGAAATCGGTGGTAAAAAAGGATCTGGGTGTCCTGGTACAGGAATCTGAAAAGGTTAGTATGCAGGTACAGCAAGTGATTGGGAAGGCAAATGGAATGTTGGCGCTTATTGCAAGGGAAAATAGAGTATAAAATAGGGAAGTTTTACTGCAACTGTACAGGACCTTGGTGAGACCACATCTGGAGTACTATGTACAGTTTTGGTCTCCTTATTTGAAAAAGGATATAATTGCGTTAGAAGCAGTTCAGAGTAGGTTCATTCGACTTATTCTGGGGATGAAGGGCTTATCTTATGAATATATATACCCATTGGAGTTTAAAAAAATGAGAGATAATCTTATTGAAACATAAGATCCTAAGGGGACTTGATAAAATGGATACCAGGAAGATGTTTCCTCTTGTGGGGGAGACTAGAACTAGGGGACACAGTTTAAGATAGAGATGAGGAGAATTTTTTTTTCTCAAAGGGTTGATAGTCTATGGAATTCTTTTCCCCAGAAAGCAGTGGAGGCCGGGTCATTGAATTTATTCAAGACGGAGTTAGATTTTTGATAGACAAGGGAGTCAAGGGTTATGGGGGCAAACAGGAAAGTGCAGTTGAGACCACAACCAGATCGAATGGCAGAGCAGGCTCAAATGGACGAATGACCTACTCCTGCTCCTAAGTCCTATGTAACTACCAGCCATATCCCCAATCTTTCTTTTTACAGAAGTATCGAATTGCCTCACCCTCAGTTACACTGACCACTACAATGTCCCTTCTTGGTAAATTTATTATATTACCTTTCCAGTTGACTTCTCTGCTTACACCCAAGTTTGTCATTGTTTTTCTTTTTGAAAAGACCTGCAACCCCTGGTATTTTCACCCTCATCAAAATCATAGCTCAATTCATTCAAAGTTTCATGTTCTCAAAGCAGTAACAAGTGCTGTTATATGGCATGTGTGGCCATCACATTTGTTCCACGTTTATGACAGAAAGCTAGAGAGAATGCCAGAGAGAGCGTGTCAGAGAAAGAAGCTTTCCTCTGTCCCAAATCCCACAGGAACAGAAGGAGGCCATTCAGCCCAAGCCTGCTCTGCTATTCAATTAGATCATGACTGATCTTTACCTTAACTCCACCTATCAGCCATGGTTCTGTATCCCTTAATACCCTTATGTAACAAAAATCTATTAATCTATTTTGAAATTTTCAATTAACCCCCAGCCTCAAAAGCTTTTTGGAGGACAGCTGCAAATTTCCACTACTCTTTGTGTGAAGTGCTTCCTGACATCACCCCTGAACGGCCTAGCTCTAACTTTAGGTTGCTGATCGCCACTCACCGGCTTCTCTTCTTAGAATACGAAGGAGAACGGGAACGAGATCGGCTGAAATGCAAGAACAATTTACAGAGCATCAGCCTCTGAAGGAAAAAGAAAAGGCAAGCTACTGAGCCCAAATCCTAGATTCCAAAGCCAGGTTCAGTCACTTACCGATCGCGGCTGCGGCTGCGGGATCTGGTGTAACGACGCCCCCTTGATCTGGATCTCGAACGGGAACGAGACCTAGACCGAGACCGACTAAAACAGAAGAGAATATAATGAGCTCGCTTGGTGGAAGGGCACACGAGACAGCTAGCCATGCTGCACAAAGTGTCAAAAAATTATCAAAACGGTTACTTTTAAAAAGTTAAACGTGGATTCGTAAAGCCAAATTATTGAAGCGTTAAAAAGTCACATTAAAATTAAATACTTTTTATAAAAGGCTTGTAAAATTATAAACTACTCCTGATAAGAAATTAACCTTTACAGAACAGATTAGCCGTCTCTGCCCCAGAGAGATCTAGAAGATCTAGAAGACGCAGGTTGGTCTAATTATGTTCATTTCTCGTTGTGTCTAGCAGATCTTCCAAACACAGAAAGCTCAAATCAGGATACATGTGGTGCTTGATTGTGGAATATTTGAGGGGAGTTTGGACTAGGACGGACTAAGATGGACGCTCCTCTAGCAAACCGGAGTGCCTGATTAGTTGGCTTGATGGGCGTACTTTAGCGTTACATCTTTTAAACTGGCCAATTTTCTGTATCACAAAGACCGTAGACTGATTTTTTTTAAAGGCAGGACGAAGCAGAACCTCAGGTAGAGGTATATGCGCACAACAGAAGATCTGAACCCGCAGTGGCCAAAGTTTGCTAGAAGGCCCGGTGCCATGAGGGTCAGAAGATCATTAATCATGGCGACAGACTCAAATGCAGCAACCTGAAAGGTTGGATCAGGTGAATCGTTAGCCAAAGAATTATTACACCAGAAACATTGTTAACAGCCCTTGAAAAACATAGTAAAGCCTGGTGGTTAGGGATGAACAATAGCAGGACTAGAATTGTGTGACTGAAAACAATCACATCAACTTTTTACTTCTACAAAACTGCACCCGCTGCGCCCCTCACCCCCAACCAAGGTAAATGCACCACACTGTGAAATACTAAAGGTCAGACACCAGAAGGTCCCACATTCAATTTCCAGTCCGCAGTGAGTTAACCAATCAGAACTGATGTAGCCATTCAACTGGCCTGAACACCACTTGAATGATGGAATAGAGGGAGGTGAAAGAAAAAGAGCTATGCAGGACTCCTGCTGAAAAGTGCAGGAGGCGAAGCCAAGTTTAGCCTTGACTGAGATGCCCTTGATGATGTAATGGCCTGGCGACACACCACCTAGACTCATAGTTGCAGAATAGCCAATTGTGTAAGGAACGACAGAGAGTTCAACACCAGAGGGGTACGGAGCAAAAAAAAAAAAAAATCTACGGTTTCTCCATCTGGCAATTTGCCACAAGGGAAGCAGGTTAAAGGTTACAGTCAATGTGAGCACTGAGGCTATTTTTTTTTTTCAAAAACACTATTGTTTCATCCCTGCCACCAGTATAATAAATATATTCCTCAAAACTAAAACAACTGCCTGGATCTGTCTTTACGGATTTGCCTTTACTATCATATTGGACTCAATACGCATCTCACTAATTCATAACTTTTGACTCATTTCACAAACAGCTGAGATCTGTTAATTTGGACAGGCTAGGCAGGACCTTCTCCGGAATCAAACTGGTCCCAATGGATTCAGGTCCATGGGTTACTTTGATCTGTCAACCTTATGAATATTTCCACCTGAGAGTCCCAATTAACAGGGTTCAACTGCATAGTACAGGTACAATGCATAGCAAAAGCTTACTTTACACATTTATATATATAATATACACACACAGGGCAAATTTTTAAAAAAGATTAAAACGTTTCAATGTACATATTCTAGCATTTAAAGAGAAGACAAGTCAGACATGGAATATACACTTGCATAAAATATGGAAATCAGAAAACACAAGTCCTCTAAAAATTTCATTAGTCACCTCAAGATATAACATTTTGAATACCTCCATTATCAAATTCAGTTACCTACAGTCTAGAAAATTAACAGAGCACCCAAGTGTTGCACTGGACTTTCTTTTGGCAGGAGAAGGGAGAAGGAAGCTGGCGTGCAGGGGCAAAAGATGGGATTTTCTAAAGCTGTAGGTAACGGGACTGCCTCAACGTTGCTCCGCGCTAGAACATAACCGAACTGAACTTTACCAGTCAGCGGGGCTGTTAGACCAGGAGTTTCAGTGTATTAGATTCAAGAACAGGACAGTGTCATGTCTGAGCAAATATGCTGTGGAAATTAAACCAGCGAGAGGAACTGTCAAGATAAAGTTTGTGTTGCCATCTCCTTTTGAAACACTTGTGCTAGACCAACACTGAGCTGGCAAAGTTCATCCAATCTCTCTTACTGCTCTCCCTAGACTTTTACAGTGTTTTCCCCACTTTGCTCAGATTTTTCAAGGGCGAGTTACTTATATAGCAGTTCCTTCCTAAGTGTCATGCTTTTTCCGCTGATCGCAAGACACTGAAACCCCCACTTTCCAGCCAGCGTGCCCGCTGCAGCTTACCTGAAGCCGCGCCTTCTCTTGCTATAACGGTAGCAGTCGTAGGCATAGTGGCCACGCTCGCCGCACTGATAGCAACGATCATTGGGATCAAATTGGCGGCGAGCGGGAGGACGGCCAAAGCGCGATTTGCGTGACATCCCATTTGACAGCTCGACTCGCACCCTCGATCCACACAAAACCCTGAAAGGGAGAGAGAAAGTGAAAGAAACAGGTTTCTAAAGAATTATGGGGCAATGATATAGGCAGCTGAACGTCCACTTCAGGTCCTTAACCCCACTTGAATTCTCTACATAAAACGTACTGAAGACTAAGTAATCGTTTGTAAGCAGTTAGCTGCGTGCTGTACTAAACACACATATATCCTGACCTCCAACAGCATTCAGGTTTTAAGAAAGAAACACAAAATACTAGATAAGCACACATCTTTCCTATAATGCAGTGACCAGAAATGTATGCAGTAAGCTAGCTGTGGCCCAACTAGTGTTTTATACAGTTCTAGCATAACTCCCCACCACCACCACCCCTCATGTATTCATATCTCAGCTGATAAAGAAAAGCATCCGTATACCTTCTTAACCGCCTTATCTACCTGTCCTGCTATCTTCAGGGATTTGTGGACATGCACTCCAAGGTTCCTCTGTTCCTCTAACTTCTCAGCATCCTACCATATATTGTGTACTCCCCTTGTCTTGGTTTGCCCTATCCAAATGCATTACCTCACACTTCTCCAGACTGATTTCCATTTGTCACTTTTTCTGCCCACCTGACCAGTCCACTGATACCTTGCTATTTACGAGAAAAGAGAATGCTGAGGGTCATTATGGCACATCGAGCCCGTGTTGGCTCTCTGTAGAGCAATCCAGTCAGTCCCATTGCCCCACTCTATCCCCATAATGAATCTTAATGAGTACTTTGCCTCTGTTTTTACAGAACAGCGCGACAAAGCAGACATTGTAGGTTAGGAGTGTGAAATAATGGATGGGATAAACATGGTAATTAATCAAGGACAGTCAGCATGGTCCTTTTAAAGGACGGTCATATCTGACTAACCTGATTGAATTTTTTGAGGAAGTAACAAGGAGGACTAATGAGGGTAGAACATTTGATGTACTCTATACTTGTAGGGGAGATCAAAACAAGGGACCATAAATAACAGTCACCAATAAATCCAATAGGAAATTCAGGAAAAACTTCCTTACCCAGATCAGTTAGAATGTGGAACTCACTACCACTAGTAGTTGAGAGGAAGCTGGATAAGCACAAGGGCAAGTGGAAAGTACAGTAGGGTTAGATGAAGGGGAGGTGGGGGGAAACTAGCATGGACCAGTTGGGTTAAACTGCCTGCTTCTGTGATGTACATTCTATGTTAGAATGGGGATGGAAGCTGGGATCTTTGTGGTCTTTTCAGACTGAAGTCATTTACCATCCAAACTAACTCAGACATCAAGGGCACCCTGACTCAGGTTTTCAATGGAAACTGGGTGTGCCAATGTTGCATTTTAAAAAAAAATTCTTTCATGGGATGTGAGCATCACTGGCAGGGCCAGCATTTGTTGCCCGTTCCTAATTGCCCTTAACAATTGAGCGGCTTGATAGGCCATTTCACAGAGCAATTAAGAGTCAACCCCACTGCTATGGGTCTGGAGTCACACGTAGGCCAGACCTGGTAAGGACAGATTTCCTTCCTGAAAGGACATTAGTGAACCAAATGGGTTATGACAATTGATGATAGTTTTATGGCACCATTGCTGAGACTAGTTTTCAACTCCAGATTTTCATTAATTAATTTATTTTAAATTCCACTAGCTGCCGTGGTGGGATTTGAACCTGTATTCCCAGGGCATTAGGCTGAACCTCTGGATTACTAGTTGTGACATTGCCCCTTTGTACAGTTTGAGGGACTTCCCAATATACTCACTTGCCATCCATCCCACGCACAGCATCCTCTGCATCTCTGGGGTCTTCAAACTCCACAAAAGCGAAACCCGGAGGGTTCCGTGCTACCCACACGTTCCTCAGAGGGCCATAGTAGCTGAAAGCTCGTTCTAACTCTCCTTTGGCAGCTCCTGTTCCCAAATCACCAACGTAGACCTTGCAGTCTGAAGCTCTGGAGCTTCTGGAATAATACGACATTCTTCAGCTCCTGCAAAAGTCAAAAAATAAAATCAATCCCAACGGAGGCAATCATTTTCTTCCCTTATATAATCACTGGTAATTTTATATGTTTTGAAATAAAACTGGCCCAGAGTCTAACTACTGACAATTCGACACGATTGATTACTTTAGTACCAGATTTCTATAATAGCTACGACTTTTAAGAGCAGTTGAAAAACCATTTACAAATGCTTAGCTGTCGTGGGTGACAGGTTTCACACAGCTCCAGACTCTCCTTGAGAAAATGTTAAATTGAGAGTATTATACAACAATGCAGCATAAATACCTCAGCGACAAACAATACTCAACTATGAGAGCTTCAAGTCCTCACACAGCTACACTGGAGTATGTGTAATGTTTGGGTCTAGTATTCAGTCACAGAGGCCCACCCTACTGGCACTGGAGCAGGTTATATGGCAGAAACACAGGCAGTGCAACACGCTAAATGTATCTGCCAGCTCAGAACTTTACACAGACACACAGCTGCTTTTCCTCTCCCAACATAGTAGCTGAATTCTTTAGTTTAAAAAAAGTGCGCACATGAAATTCTTGTTTTAACATCTATGTAATTAAGGAGTAAGGAGAGTCCAGGAGCAATGTCTCCTTTCTCTCTCCAAAGTAGCCTCCCATTTTATAGTTACATCATAACAAAATTTCTGATGCTTTCTGAAGTACAGTGTGATGATACTGTAAGATCTCTTGACAGTTGAGTTTGCAAAAAGAGCAATAACTCTCAAAATTAATTTAGGAAGACAATAAAATACTACTCACCCAAAATACCAGATATCTTTGAGCTGTGTAACAGATTTGGTTCTCTGCAATCTCCTTTAGGAAGCAGGTTGGTATTATTTTTTGAACCATTTCAATGTTGCTGTGCCAAGTATGTTCTCTCAAAACTTGCACCACCTCTAAACACTTCCAATGCCACAAGGGCCAGTGTCAAGGGAAGTTCAAGGCCACACAGTTGGTTATTGAGCAGGCATATGTAAACTGTTTGATTGCAGCTGGGCCAATGAGAAATTGGCTGTGGCTCAATTTTAAAGCAAGGTGGCTTTCAAGTATAATTTTATTGCAGCTAACTCATGCACAGCTGGTTCCTACTTTAATGTCTTTTCTGGATTGGAATAGAATAGGCAACTCGCTACAGATACAGCGTAGGGAAGGCTCCTGTGGCACTGAACTGCTCAGTTCACAAAGAGCTCCATCTACTGTATTAGTTGCTTTGAAAGTTAAAACACATGCACGAAAACTAACCAGCTGAGCAGACTAAATCCAAGCCTTCTGAAAGATCCTCACAGGAACAGGAGACGACCATTTAAGTTCGTTTTGCCATGCAATTATATCATGACTGATCTCTTCCTTAACATTTACCAGCTGTAATGCTTAATTTCCTTGCCGAACAAACAATTAATTAATTAATTGACCGCCAGCCTCAACAGCTTTTTGGGGGAGAGTTCCAGATTTCCACTACCCTTTGTGTGAAGTGCTTCCAGACATCACCCGTGTGCAGCCTAGCTCTCATTTTAAAATTATGTCCCCTTAATCTGAACTACCACCACCCCCCACCCCTCCCCTGCCCCCACACCGAGCAGAGGAAATATTTTCTATTTACCCCATCAATTCCTTTGATCATCTTAAACACTTCAATTGGATCACAGACCTTTTTGTGCACACAGAGAGATGCATTAAGGACTGCACCATGGCAACTGCAGGGGGAAAGGACAAAGTGAACCTCAGGGCCACAGTTGTGACTGAGCGAAGATGATAGTTACAGAAGCATCTTTATGCCTTGCAAGTGCAAAATAACAATACTTGAGCGTAACAAAGTCCTGTGCCAACAACACCAATACACTCAGTAATGTTACGAAAGTACTTCGATCTTTTGTTGAATTTTGAGGACTTAGGTTTCATTTGGGAAAACTGAAAGGGATTCCATGGATTTATTTTTCCACTGGGGTCATTGAAAAGACTGAGAGGTCTTGTTTGCAAACAATATGTACTGAAGTCGTCAGATAAATACCCAGCAAAGGCTTTTTGACTTGAAGATGTTTACAGAGAAGTGACAGGTCAGATTTATAGGGGTCAGGAAGCTTGACTCGAGATATTGTTTTGGTTTCACTTTGGACAGTCAGTTGGAGTTTTAAAAACCAGCCAGGAGAGAACTCACCACAGCTCGGCCTTTCCCACCTCTTTGAGCAGCTCTTAGAAGTGAGTGTAAGAAATAGAGAAATTGATGCTACAGTCGTCCTGAAAGTTCTGCTCGAAACCCCTGTTGCCGCATTTCTCCTGAGAGGCTGGAAAAATCTGCCGGATAAATCCTTGACGCCGCCTGAACGAACTGATCCAGGAAAAGATCCCAGTGACAGCTATCTACACATATTTGGGATGCCAAACCGAAAAAGGGACAACCGACAACTCTGTAAATCTTTTTTTCTTCAAGAACTAGCAAGTGTTTGGCCAGAGACCGGAGAGAGAGAGAGGAGAAGGGGGGGGGGGGGGGGGGGAGGGAAGAGAAAGGGGGGGGGGGGGGGCTACGGTAAAAGGTGCTTTAATGCTTCCCTCCGTTACTGATCAAGTCCTGTTTTATAATAAACTGATAATTTTGTTGTTTTTTAATGTAACCTGGTTGGTGTATTTTATTGTGGGATAAAATAGAGTCTATGACTGACCATATCAGTAACTGGGCAAACATCTAAATATATGTTGTGACCTGTGGAGAAGGAGAACTAGAAAAAACAGTGCACTCCTCCCACCTCAGTCGTAACATTAATCACATAACTAGCTTAATAACCAGTAACAAAAGCTGCACCTGCAGTGCACCATTTCAATTCCTCAGGGTTTTAGAGATTAAAAGAGATTGCAGAGAGTTGGAAGCCCTCAAAGCTCACTGGGAGTTGCACGTCAAAATTACAGTAAGGCAGCAAATGGAACAGGATAGTTCTGAGAACGTTAGAAGTGAACGTATGAAAAGACCCGCTATTCCATCAGATGCCTTATGCATCACAAAACAGACACTCTCTACCCGTCTGGAACCATGTCATCACCTGGGAGAGGCAAAAAATAAAGATAAAAACCCAGGCTAATCAGCAGGTGGTGGTGGAGGACACAGTTTTGCAAAAGTCCATTCCAACCTCTTTAGGCGATCGAAACTAGTCCAGGACATCACATCGACCTTGATTTTTTTAATAAGATATCTACCTCTCGTACAAGGTGATCTTCTCCCCGGCCTGAAGCAGGTCCAGCTCTTGTTTGAAACAATACAGCCAATTAGTGTTCACCACACAAGCCAACAGCCTGTTCCATAGGTGCACTATTCTCTGACAAAAAGAACGTCCCAACATCCAACCTAGTTCTTCAAGCACAGGAACAGACCATTCAGCTCGACTGGTCTATGCCAATGCTTATACTCCACATGAACCTTCTTCACTTGTAACATTCCTACTTTCTCACCCTATCAGCATATCCTTTTATTACTTTGTCCCTCATATACTTACCTAACTTACCCTGAAATGCATCTAAGCTATTTGTCTCAACCGTTCCCTGAGGTAGTGAGTGCCACATTCTCACCATTCTCTTGGTAAAGAAGCTTCTCCTGAATTCATTATTGGATTTATTATCGACCATCTTATATTTATGACCCCTAATTTTAGATTCCCCCAAGTGGAAAAATCTCCCCCATCAAAACTCACAATTTTATAATTTCTAATTTTAAAGGCTTCTATCATCTCACCCCTCAGCTTTCTGTTTTCTGGGGAAAAGAACTCCAGTCTGTTCAATCTTTTCTGATAGTTACAACCTTTCAATTCTGGTCATCACCATTATAAACCTTTTTTTGCACCTTCTCCAGTTCCTTTATATTCTTGTTTAATATGGAGATCAGAACTGTCCACAGTACTCCATGTGTGGTCTAACCAAGGTGCTAAACAAGTTCAACATAACCTCTCGGCTTTTCAATTCTATTCCTCTAAAAATGAACACCAATGTTTGCCTTTTTATAAAAATGGTCTTGTTGAGCTGCATTGCGAATTTTAATGATTTATGAATCTGTAGTTCTGCCCTTGCGCAACTTGTAATCATGACTTTTGGTCCTCTCTAACCTATCCAATTGAAATAATTTGTTCGCATGAAGACAAACCAGTTCAGTTGTTCTTTTCAAACCTAAATCAAATCACCCCATAGTTTGCGTTTCTCTAAAGTGCACACTCCCAGCTCTTCTAATACAATGACAAAATACTGAAAGCTGGAAATCTGATCGACAAACGGAACAGGCTGGAGATACTCAGGTCAGACAACAACTGTGGAAAGAGAACCAGAGCCAATGTTTCAGGTCGATGACCTGCTGTCTGAAGTTAACTCTGCTTCTCTCCATAGATGCTGCTTGATCCTCTTGAATATTTTCAGCCTTTTGTGTTTACATCCCAGCGCTACTAAGCCTATCTTGGTAGTGAAGGTGTTTTAAAATGACAATTAATCTTGTGGTCCTCCTCTGCACTCTTACCAAAGCCTCAATGCCCCCATCACATTGGGGGACCAGCCCTGAGAACAGTTACTGCGGCTCAGCTTTGGGTGCTGTTGCCCTACACGCAACATTTGTATTTTTATTCTCTGATCATATTCCATTTCAGGTATTTCAGGCACCCACATGCAGGGCTGGGCTCTTAAAAACCTACTTCAGCCAGATTGAGAGAAAAAAAAACAATGGCAAAACCTAGCCTGCAAAACCACACTCTTTTTTCTTTCTTTTGGGCCTCCTTATCTCGAGAGACAATGGATACGCGCCTTGAAGTGGTCAGTGGTTTGTGAAGCAGCGCCTGGAGTGGCTATAAAGGCCAATTCTAGAGTGACAGGCTCTTCCACAGGTGCTGCAGAGAAATGTGTTTGTCGGGGCTGTTGCACAGTTGGCTCTCCCCTTGCGCCTCTGTCTTTTTTCCTGCCAACTACTAAGTCTCTTCGACTCGCCACATTTTAGCCCCGTCTTTATTGGTTGCCCGCCAGCTCTGGCGAACGCTGGCAACTGACTCCCACGACTTGTGATCAATGTCACAGGATTTCATGTCGCGTTTGCAGACGTCTTTAAAGCAGAGACATGGACGGCCGGTGGGTCGAGCTCGCTGTACAATGTGTCTTTGGGGATCCTGCCATCTTCCATGCGGCTCACATGGCCAAGCCATCTCAAACGCCGCTGACTCAGTAGTGTGTACAAGCTGGGGATGTTGGCCGCCTCGAGGACTTCTGTGTTGGAGATACGGTCCTGCCACCTGATGCCAAGTATTCTCTGGAGGCAGTGAAGATGGAATGAATTGAGACGTCGCTCTTGGCTGACATACGTTGTCCAGGCCTCGCTGCCATAGAGCAAGGTACTGAGGACACAGGCCTGATACACTCGGACTTTTGTGTTCCGTATCAGTGCGCCATTTTCCCACACTCTCTTGGCCAGTCTGGACATAGCAGTGGAAGCCTTTCCCATGCGCTTGTTGATTTCTGCATCTAGAGACAGGTTACTGGTGATAGTTGAGCCTAGGTAGGTGAACTCTTGAACCACTTCCAGAGCGTGGTCGCCAATATTGATGGATGGAGCATTTCTGACGTCCTGCCCCATGATGTTTGTTTTCTTGAGGCTGACGGTTAGGCCAAATTCATTGCAGGCAGCCGCAAACCTGTCGATGAGACTCTGCAGGCACTCTTCAGCGTGAGATGTTAAAGCAGCATCGTCAGCAAAGAGGAGTTCCCTGATGAGGACTTTCCGTACTTTGGACTTCGCTCTTAGACGGGCAAGGTTGAACAACCTGCCCCCTGATCTTGTGTGGAGGAAAATTCCTTCTTCAGAGGACTTGAACGCATGTGAAAGCAGCAGGGAGAAGAAAATCCCAAAAAGTGTGGGTGCGAGAACACAGCCCTGTTTCACGCCACTCAGGATAGGAAAGGGCTCTGAGGAAGAGCCACCATGTTGAATTGTGCCTTTCATATTGTCATGGAATGAGGTGATGATACTTAGTCGCTTTGGTGGGCATCCAATCTTTTCTCGTAGTCTGAAGAGACCACGTCTGCTGACGAGGTCAAAGGCTTTGGTGAGATCAATGAAAGCAATGTAGAGGAGCATCTGTTGTTCACGGCATTTCTCCTGTATCTGACGAAGGGAGAACAGCATGTCAACGGTCGATCTCTCTGCACGAAAGCCATACTGTGCCTCAGGGTAGACGCGCTCGGCCAGCTTCTGGAGCCTGTTCAGAGCGACTCGAGCAAAGACTTTCCCCACTATGCTGAGCAGGGAGATTCCACAGTAGTTGTTGCAGTCACCGTGGTCACCTTTGTTTTTATAGAGGGTGATGATATTGGCATCGCGCATGTCCCGGGGTACTGCTCCCTCATCCCAGCACAGGCATAGCAGTTCATGTAGTGCTGAGAGTATAGCAGGATTGGCACTCTTGATTATTTCAGGGGTAATGCTGTCCTTCCCAGGGGCTTTTCCGCTGGCTAGAGAATCAATGGCATCACTGAGTTCTGATTTGCTTGGCTGTATGTCCAGCTCATCCATGACTGGTAGAGGCTGGGCTGCATTGAGGGCAGTCTCAGTGACAGCATTCTCCCTAGAGTACAGTTCTAGGTAGTGCTCAACCCAGCGGTCCATTTGTTTGTGTTGGTCAGTGATTATGTCCCCTGATTTAGATTTGAGGGGGGCAATGGCAAAACCTGGCCTGCAAAACCACACTCACTGTATATATATAAACCTGCAGCACAGCAGTGTTGTGTACACAAGCAACCATATGAAAATATATATTATACTCCCAACATCTCTCACAGGCAAAGCCACCTGATTACTTCTTTGTATGCCTCACACGCCTCTTCCAACCGCCACTGGGGGAAAAAAAAACTCCAAGTCACTTACAATGGCACCTTCAAACTCCCAACTCTCTTTGGCCCTCTGTTTGCAACGATTCTCCAGCAAGTGTTAATCTGCTCAATCACGACCTCACTTCTGCCTTTGATGCCCTTGTCTACAGCAAAATCTTTAATCCCCTATCCTGGCTGTCACCCCTAGTATGGCCCATCTTCACTCGCTTAAATCCAAGAGAAGCAGGTCTGAACATATATGGCACATTATGGTATATGGTTTGTATATATGGTCCAGTTATTCATCACCAGATCCAGCTGGACCACATCAGACTCTCAGTACTCAGTGTCTAAAACTACTCCTGAGTGCAAAGACAACCCTCCGCTTCTTTCTCTAATTTCTCACCAATTTCTTGCTCCTTCGCCAAACTCATCGCGTGCCTGAAATCCGCCTCCGGTTCCGCTGACCACCCAACATCCATTCTTGGCCCCGATGCTAGCCGATATTGCAAGCTGTTCACTCTCCTCAGATTTTGTCCCCCCTCTCTTTCAAATGTGCAGCGATCTCGGCCTAAAAACCCAGCCTTGATGCCTTCCTTGCAAACTACAGCTACCACCCCTCCCCCATCTCTAAACTCCATTTCCTCTCCAAAGTCCCGGAATAATTTATCACCACCTAAATCTGTGCCCACCTTTCCTGTAACTCCATGTTTGGGCCTGTCCAATCAAGATTGTTCCCCTGCTACTGAAAAAGCCTTGATCAATGTCATAATGACATCCTGGGTGAAGTGGTCCAATATCCCTCCTCATCCCTCTCTGCAGCCTTTGACATGGCTGACCACACTCTCCTCCAACTCTTCTCCATTGTCCAGCTGAGTAGAACTGCTATTGTTTGTCCCACTTTTGCCTATTCAGTCATAGCCAGAGAATCTCCTGCAATGGCTAATCTTCTAGCCCATAGCTTTGGAGTTCCCCCTAGGGTCTACCCTTGATCCCCACTTATTTCTCATCCACATGCTGCACCTATGCAAAATCATTTGATGACACGATGTCAGATTCAGAGGTTTTCCTATAATCTCTCCCATTTTTAAGGTCGGGTCAGAAAGAAATGTTACACACCAATAAACAAAACAGAAAGCTAGCAGTAAAGGAATGGCAAACAGATTGCTTCAAGAGCAAGAAAAATGATTAAGGACTGCGCCATGGAGCGGTGCACCTTAGATTTGCAATCTTAACTAGAGCAGCGGCCAAATGGAGGACAGCTCCTTTATCACCAGTAAGGGAGATGTATTCTATACCAGGACCCTTGAACTATTATACTTTTACTCCATAATCTTACACAGTCTCTCACCAGTCACTGAAAAAAAATGCAGAATATAGCCACACATTTAGATGTTCATAATGAATCCAGTGTTCTATATAGTAAATATGGAGTTCAATAGGTTAGCTGCCTCTTCCTGCAAGAATTACTGGAACTTTAGTGATGCATAGTGTCACATAGCAACGGAGTGAAACAGACACCACAAAGCCATGTCAAACTGATTAGAACCTCAGCTCACATCATGCTGCACTCCATATTCTAAACTAGAAGTGTGACCAGAAACAACTCAAAATGTGCAACACAAAGCAACTTGTGCCAATACCCACACAATTCACTCAAGTTATGTAACTGACAGGATCGCAAACAGCCCACTACAACCAGCTTAAATCACAATGTAACATGGTACTGCAGCTGGCTACTGCACTATCTGAAAAGCCCAAAGGATGCTCACCAGGAACAATGTACTAAGATTAATGGATTCAATTTATACAGAGCAGGAACAAAAAGCAACAATGGTTTATGCCAGTAACACTCAGCCATACCAGCCAAAAGCAAGTCACAAGAGTGGTTTGTTCTAACAATCTGTCGAGGTTTGACAGTTCACAGGGATTATTCTACACCCCCCCATTCCTGGAAAGAGAGACATTTACCAGGGTACCAAAAATCTGGAATCCCTCCAGTGTTCTTTGGTGATAATATTCTTGCATCAGAGTCAGAAGCTTATGGGTTCATGACCCACTTCAGAGACTTGAGCACAAAATCTTGGTTGACACTCCAGTTCTGTACTGAGGGAGAGCTGCACTGGCGGGATTTTGTAAGAGACAGTAAACCAAAGCCCTATCTACCCTCTTATGTGATCAAACATCCCATGGCACTATTCACAGAAGAGCAGAAGAGGGCAGCACAGTGGCGCAGTGGTTAGCACCGCAGCCTTACAGCTCCAACGACCCGGGTTTAATTCTGGGTACTGTCTGTGTGGAGTTTGCAAGTTCTCCCAGTGACTGCGTGGGTTTTCACTGGGTGCTCCGGTTCCCTCCCACAGCCAAAGACTTGCAGGTTGTTAGGTAAATTGGCCATTATAAATTGCCCCTAGTATAGGTAGGTGGTAGGGGAAATTGAGGGAAGGTGGGGATGTGGTAGGAATATGGGATTAATGTAGGATTAGTATAAATGGGTGGTGGATGGTCGGCACAGACTTGGTGGGCCGAAGGGCCTATTTCAGTGCTGTATCTCTAAATAAATAAAATAAAGTACTCTTCCTCAATTGATAATTGTCCAATTCTCTTTTGAAAGCCACAATTGAATCTGCCTCCATCACATTCTCAGGCAGTGCATTTCAGATCCTAAGCACTCGCTGTGTCAAAAAGGTTTTCCTCATGTCGCTGTTGCTTCTTTTGCTAAGCACCTTAAAATCGGTTTCTCCCTATTTACTCTGTCCAGACCCATGACTTTGAACACCTCTATCAAATCTCCTCTTTACCTTCTCTTCTCCAAGGAGAATAGCCTCGGCTGCTCCAATCTATCCACGTAACTGTACATAGGAAATAGGAAGAGTAGGCCATTCGGCCCCTCGAACCTGTTCCACCATTCAGCCAGATCATGGTTAATCTTCTTCCTCAACACCATTTTCCCATACTACCCCCATATCCCATGATGCCTTTAATATTTAGAAATCTAACGATCTGTCTTGAACATACTCAATGACTGAGCCTCCAGAATTCCAAAGATTTACCACACTCCGAGTGAAGAAATTCCTCATCTCAGTCCCAAATGGCCTACTCCTTATTCTGAGACTGTGTCCCCTGGGTCTAGATCCCATCCACCCAGCCAAAGGAAACATCCTTCCTGCATCTATCCTGTCGAACCCTGTAGGAATTTTATGTTTCAGTGAGATCACCTCTCATTCCTCTGAACTCTAAAGAACACAAGCCTAGCCTCCTCAATCTCTCCTCATAGGACAATCCCACCATCCCAGAAATTAGTTTGGTGAACCTTTGTTGCACTCCCTCTAAGGCAAGTATATCCTTCCTTAGGTAAGGAGACCAAAACCGTACATGATACTCCAGCTGCAATCTCACCAAGGCTCTATATAATTGTAGCAAGGCACCTTTACTCCTGTGTACTCATCCTCTGGCAATAAAGGCCAACATACTATTTGCTTTCCCAATTGTTTACTGTACTGACATTTTAGCTTTCAGTGACTCGTGAACAAGGACACCCAGGTCCCTTTGGACATCAACACTTCCCAATCTCTCACCATTTAAGAAATACTTTGCATTTCTGTTTTTCCTAAAAGTGGATAACTTCACATTTTTCCACAGCTGCCATGTTTTTGCCCACTCTTGTACACCCAAGTCTAGGTCATTAATATAGATCAAGAAAAGTGGTCCTAACACCGACCCCTAAGGAACCCCACTGTATATCTTCCTCCAGTCCGAAAAATCGTCCACCACTACTCTCTGTTTCCTGTCTCTCAGCCAACTTCACATCCACGCTGCCATGGTCCTTTTATTCCATGGGCTTTAACTTTGTTGCCAAGCCTGTTATGTGACACCTTATCAAATGCCTTTTGAAAGTCCATGTACACCAGATCAATCGTGTGACCCTCATCAACCTTCTCTAATCCTGTTACCTTATCAAAAAACTTAAGCAACTTAAACATGATTTTCCCTTAATAAATCTGTGCCGGCGTTCCTTAATTAATCCACATTTGTTCAAGTGACTGTTAATTTTGTCCCGAATTATCATTTCTAAAAGCTTTCTCACCACTGAGGTTTAACTGACTGGCCTGTAGTTGCTAGGCTTATCCTTACACCCTTTCTTGAACAAGGGTGTAACATTTGCAATTCTCCAGTCCTCTGACGCCACCCCTGTATCTAAGGAGGATTGGAAGACTATGGCCAGTGTCTCTGCAATTTCCATTCTTACTTTCCTCAGTATCCTTAGATGCATCTCATCCAGCCCTGGTGACTTATCACAAGTACAGCCATCCTATCTAACACCTCCTTTATCAATTTTTAGCCCATCCAGTGTCTCAACTACCACCTTTTTCACCATGACTCAGGCAGCATTTTCTTACTTGGTAAAGACAGACGCAAAGTACTCATTTAGTATCTCAGCCAGTCCCACTGCCCCATGCACAAATCCCCTTTTTTGTCCCTAGTCGGCCCCACTACTCCTTTTATCACTCTTTTATTATTGATATGCCTAAAGACAACTTTTGGATTCCCTTTTATGTCAGAGTTCTGATGAAAAGTCACAGAACTAAAACATTAACTTTGCTTTTCTCTCCACAGATGCTGCCTGACCTGAGTATTTCCAGCACTTTTTGTTTTCCTTTCCTTCCTTCCCTATCTTTCCTGAACACCTTGTATCCAGGAATAGCCAGTCCTGCTTTTTTTTGAGCCAGATTTCCATTATCGTCACATCATCACACTTCCATGTGGCTATCTGCGCCTGCAGCTCACCAACCTTATTTACCACACTCCGCACATTCACATATATGCACAATAAACTTAATTTAGACCTTATTTCCCTCCCTCATACTCTGACCCTATCTAATACCATACTGTTGCCTACTCTAGTGATATCTGTCTCTCCCAATTCTCTGTGCATCTGCAGTATTTTGCTTTTATCTCTGTGCATCTTGTTTTTCCTTGCTATTAACTCCTGGCTCCCACATCCCTGCCAAGTTTGTTTAAAACTTTCAAAATTACACTAGCAAATTGTCCTACAAGGATATTGGTCCCAGCTCTATTCAGGTGCAACCCACTCGGCTTGTACAAGTCCCATCTCCCCCAGATCTGGTCCCAATGTCCTAGGAATCTAAAGCCCTCTCATGCACCATATCTCCAGTCACACATTCACCTGTTCTACCCTACTTTTATACCCACTAGTGCATGATACTGAGATTACTACCTTTGAGGTCCTGCTTGCTAGTTTCTTTCCAAGTTCTCTAAACTCTGCCCACAGGACCTCATCCCTCTTTCTACCTACGTCACTGGTATCGATACGGGCCATGACTACTGGCTGTTGACTCTCCCCCCTCACTAGTACGAGGGGGTGATTGGAACACTCCAAAGGAGGGAAAGAGGAGAAAGCAGGATGTAGAAACTATCTGAAAGTAGCTTAATCTGCTTTCTCGTGCATTTGAAGAATGAAAGGCTCCTTCTGACTACTTCAAAATATATATCAGATAAAGTATCACCTTTAACATCATGGGCTGTCCCAGAAGGAACCCGGGAGCCTAAGCCGCAGCCCCGGCGCCCCTCCTCTGTCCATCGATTGACTGAACCCCTCACTGCAGTCGGACAGGTCGCAGCAGCATTAGCGGGCCCTGACCTCGAGGGGCTCAGCTTCCCCTGGACACGCGGTCCATCAAACCGCCCTCACCACACCTGATCGGGAGACCCTCCCCTGGTAGCTGACCATGGGCCTGGGAATAGATCCGCAGCCGGTTGCTCCTTCTCCCTTTCCCGGCCGGCCCAACACTCGACCCCGCAGTAACAAAGGCCTACGGCCTACTCCACGCCGCCACACGGGGGAGGGGGCAACCTTAACCAGGACTCCAATGGGAGCGGGGATTCGCAGGCCCAGGCAGTAGCCTTCCCTTATTATTAGACCCCACTCCTCTCACTGGATTTCGCCCCATTTATTTTTTACCGTATTCTTTCTCTCCGTCCCGCTCTCAAGCACCCGCGGAACTCCGCGCCTGCGCAGCTCTCACAAGCTAGGCCGCTCGGCTCAAGCGTTGGTTGTCACCCTCATGGGAGGGGGAGGGGGCGGGGGGAGTCGTTAAGAGCATGCGCACTGAGTGGCTCTAGCAAAGGACCACCGTCAGGAGCATGCGCACTGCGAGTGGTTCCGGCAAAGGCCCACCGTCAGGAGCATGCGCACTGCGAGTGGCTCCGGCAAAGGGCCACCATCAGGCGCATGCGCACTGCGAGTGGCTCCGGCAAAGGGCCACCGTCAGGAGCATGCGCACCGCGAGTAGCTCCGGCATGAGGCGAGCGAGGGCACCAAGGAATTCTGATGAAAGGTCACGACCTGAAACGTTAACTCTGTTTCTCGCTCCGCAGCTGCTGCCAGACCTGCTGAGTGTTTCCAGCATTTTCTGTTTTTGTTTCAGATTTCCAGCATCTGCAGTATTTTACTTTTGGGTGGCTCCCAAGGAAATGGGCACAAAGCAAATGTTCCCAATGTCTGAATGGGGCCGGCCCAAGGCGCATCGAATATTGGGCCTCGTGCCTCATTATCGTCCAGTTGTCGAGGTTTAATGGGCGTCCCAAGGCAGTTGGTTGGGGAGTGGACCAGCAGCTCCCCTCTGGTAAGTGGTTTATTTATTTTGTTTAGAGATACAGCACTGAAACAGGCCCTTTCAGCCCACCAAGTCTGTGCCGACCAACAACCACCCATTTATACTAATCCTACATTAATCCCATTTTCCCTCTCACATCCCCACCTTCCCTCAATTCTCCTACCACCTACCTACACTAGGGGCAATTTTTACAATGGCCAATTTACCTATCAACCCACAAGTCTTTGGCATGTGGGAGGAAACCGGAGCACCCGGAGGAAACCCACGCGGTTACAGGGAGAACTTGAAACTCCACACAGGCAGAACCGAACCTGGGTCGCTGGAGCTGTGAGGTTGTGGTGCTAACCGCTGCGCCACTGTGCCGCCCAAGTCAGCATATTTTAGATATTTGTCTTTTCGGTGGCAGCCTGCATGTGGTAATGGTTTCTCCACATCTGCCCTCGGGCTAAATTTCATTTCCGGGATCTTTCAGACAAAGGAGAATCAGTTTCCCTACCAAATCCTTGCCTGCGGGCACCATCTTTTTCTGAGATGGAGGGCAAACAGATGCTGGTTGAAATCAGTCTTTAACCAGTGCCTGCCGCAAGCAGAAGTCTTTGAACGCCTCGCTTTTAAAATTCTCATCTTTGCTTTCAGATCCCTCCATGACCTCGCCCCTCTCTACCTCTGTATCTCCTCCAGCCCCACAACCCTTCATGATCTCTGCGCTCCTCCAATTCTGTCCTCTTGAGCATCCTAGATTATAATAGCTCCATCATTGGCTTCAGCTGCCTAGCCCCTAAGCTCTGGAATTCCCTCCCTACACCTCCACCTCTCTTTCCTCCTCTAAGATGCTCCTTAAAAACCTACCTCCTAGAGCAAAGTTTTGGCTATCTGTCCTAATATCGCCTTATGTGGCTTGGTGTCAAATTTTGCTTTATAATCTCATATGAAGCACCTTGGGGTGTTTTATTACCTTAAAGCCGCTATATAAATAAAGTCCTTGTTGGATCCAGAACAAGCACCAGAAGTCATATTCATATCTTCAGGAGACTCAGGTTTTATGAAGGGCCATCTTGTAGATCTTGAAAAACAATGGGGTGTAGTTCAGGCCTCATGTTCTTAAGCAGTTTGACACCTGACTGTAGATACAGCAACCTGACTGTAGATACCCAGCTCTGCCTCCATCAGGTACACGCCATAGGTTGGAGACTACAAGATCCAGGAACGAACAAAATCAGAGACTGTGCCTAAAAGGGTTAAATTATGAGGACATGCTGCATAGACTAGGCTTGTCTTCCCTTGAGTAAAGAAGATTAATAGAATAACTAATTGAGGAGTTGAAGATGGTTAAAGGAGTTGATAGAGAGAAACTATTCTGTCTAATGGGGAAATCCAAAACAAGGAAGGCATAACCTTAAAATTATAGGTAGGCCGTTTAGGGTTGACGTCAAGAAACACTTCTTTACACAAATGGTAATGGAAATTTGGAACTGTATTCCACAGTAACCTGTTGAGGCTGGGGGTCAGTTGGAAATTTTAAAACTGAGATTGATGGATTAGGCAAGAGGATCAAGAGTTACAGGATTAGGTGAAATAGCAATATGGTCACTTAAAGGATGTGGCAAGCCATTAGACAGATGCACTGAGGAGCAATGAAGGCGGGATAACAATGGGTCTGATTGCCTATAATTTTCAGGTAACAAACGTGTCCTTTTTTGTGATACAGTTTCGGTGTGACGGATCCAGGTTGCAGAGAAAACATTTCCTTTACGCAGTGTATATTAGGAGTCCCTTGTAATCATGTTTTCTGCTGCTGGTGGAGACAATTTGAGGAAATTGCTGGTTGATATTGTGTTGATATAAACAGGAGGATAGATGTTGGGACAATTCAGTGGAAACACTTTCCCTGTAAATTTCAATACTCGGAAAAGTAAAGGTTCAAACTTATAATTCCTGACTAGAATTCGCAGGGCTCCAGTCCTTGATTAATATTGTCCCATTTTTACAGCTGAACTCCTATAATGATGCAATATGAGAAATATTACAAACTCAGACTCCGAGTTCTTCTGAGGAGGCATGACAGGGCACATGCTGAGAGGTTGTTTCATAGAAACATAGAAAATAGGAGCAGGAGTAGGCCATTCAGCCCCTCATACCTGCTCCGCCATTCATTATGATCATGGCTGATCATCCAACTCAGTAACCTGTTCCCGCTTTCCCCCCCCATATCCTTTGATCCCTTTCGCCCCAAGAGCTATATCTAACTCCTTCTTGAAAACATACAATGTTTTGGCCTCAACTTCTTTCTGTGGTCGCGAATTCCACAGGCTCACCACTCTCTAGGTAAAGAAATTGCTGCTCATCTCAGTCCTGAAAGGTTTACCCTGTATCCTTGGACTATGATCCCTGGTTCTGGACTCCCCCACCATCAGGAACATCCTTCCTGCATCTACCCTGTCAAGTCCTGTTATAATTTTATAGGTTTCTATGAGATCCCTGCTCACTCTTCTGAACTCCAGCAAATATAATTCTAACCGACTCAATCTCTCCTCATACGTCAGTCCCGCCATCCCAGGAATCAGTCTGGTAAACCTTCGCTGCACTCCCTCTATACCAAGAACATCCTTCCTCAGATAAGGAGACCAAAACGGCACACAATATTCCAGGTGTGGCCTCACCAAGGCCCTGTATAATTGCAGCAAGACATCCCTGCTCCTGTACTCGAATCCTCTTGTTATGAAGGCCAACATACCATTTGCCTTTTTTACCTGTTGCACCTGCATGCTTACCTTCAGCGACTGGTGTACGAGAACACCCAGGTCTCGTTGCCTGTTCCCCTCTCTCAGTTTATAGCCATTCAGATAATCTGCCTTCCTGTTTTTGCTACCAAAGTGGATAACCTCACATGTATCCACATTTTACTGCATCTGCCATGCATTTGCCCACTCACTTAACTTGTCCAAATCACCCTGAAGCCTCTCTGCATCCTCCTCACAACTCACCCTCCCACCCAGTTTTGTGTCATCTGCAAATTTGGAGATATTACATTTAGTTCCCTCATCTAAATCATTAATATATATTGTGAATAGCTGGGGTCCTAGCACTGTTCCCTACGGTACCCCACTAGTCACTGCCTGCCATTCGGATAAAGACCCGTTTATTCCTACTCTTTGTTTCCTGCCTGCCAACCAATTTTCTATCCATTGCAATACACTACCCCCAATCCCATGCGCTTTAATTTTGCTCGCTAATCTCTTATGTTTCCCTTGGCTGGAGAGTCTAAAGATAGGGGACATAGTCTCAGGATAAGGGGTCATTTCGGACTGAGGTGAGGAGAAATTTCTTCACTCAGAGAGGGTTGTGAATCTTTGGAATTCTCTACTCCCGAGGCCTGTGGCTGCTCAGTTGATGAGTATATTCAAGACAGGAATCATGGGATATGGGGATTGGGCAGAAAGTGGAGTTGAAGTAGAAGATCAGCCATGAGCATTAAATAGCAGAGCAGGTTCAAGGGTTCATATATTCTGCTCCTATTTCTTATGTTCTGAGTTTTACCCATTGGGAGCTCATAGTGGGAATCTGGGGCATGGAGATGTGCAGCCTGTGGGAAGGTCACCCTCACTGGTGAAGTCATCACCTGGCAGGTTATGCGACAGCTCAAGCCTCAAGATATCACAGTGAAATTCGTGACTTCACTGAAGCAGGAAGTAGGAATCTACAAAGAAAAGTCTGCAAAGGACTGACGTCTCTGTGCAGAAAGAAGTTCCACTCACAAGAGAGAAAGAGACAAATAAATTAATGTCAAAACAACAAATTCGTAATGTAACGAGAATGATTTTTCTGTGATTGACAAGAAGTCCAAAGCCAAGGATTTCATTGAAATTGTGTCAATGTCGAGCATTTCCTAGCAGAATTATACAAATCCCACTCTTGATACTTGCAATCCAGACTTTCTTTGAAATTCAACATGAGAAGGTGATTTGGGACTATGAAAATGAACCCTCCACTTGTGGAGCACCTGCAAGTCTACCTTAAATCACCTTGCTGCCACATCTCAACAATGAGAGCAATGAGGTCATAAAAGTCTTTCAGGAGGGAAGCTAGGAAACACTTCTACACGCAAGGGGTGGTAGAACATTTGAACTCTTCCACAAGTGGCAATTGATGCTGAATCAATTGTTAATTTTAAATCAGAGATTGATAGACTTTGCTAACCACAGCTAATTAGGGACATGGTGCAAAAGCAGGTACATGGAGTTAGGCCACAGATCAGGCATGATCTCGTTGAATGGCAGAACAGGCTCAAGAGCTAAATGGTCTACTCCTGTTTCCCATGGCTACAAATCAGTACTGAACTTCTTTGGTCCAATAATGGAGTCAGAGAATTTCTTTTAATTCATTCACAGAATGTGAGTGTCGCTGGCAAGACCAGCATTTATTGGCCTTCCCTAATTGCCCTTTAGAAGGTGGTGGTGAGCTTCCTTCTTGAACCACTGCAGTCCATGCGATAAAGGTACTCCCACTTACCAGGTAGGGAGTTTGAGAATTTTGACCCAATGACAATGAAGGCAGGCGATATATTTCCAAGTCAAGATAGTGTGTGACTTGACAGAGACTTGCAGGTGGTGATGTTCAGAGTCATATGTAAGATGTTTCATGAGCTATTATTGGAGCAGACCACCCTGAATTATGAGAAATGTTTAAGCAACATCTCCAGACGCATTGTCAAAGACTCGTACAAGCAGATCACCTTCTCCATAAAGAACTATGCTGGCTTCTTCAGGTCAGAGAAAACACAATCACAACTCTAGGTTTTCTCATGAACAGTGCACCACCGGATTATTACAGATCACCCACTGCAGATCAGATTTGGAATGGGATTATTGCCTTGCTGTCAGATCACGTGCAAAATGTTGGAATAAAACAGCCCCTACATGCAGTATCTTTATGTGTATTAGTGATCACACTGAAGAATGCCTGCAGAGTCTGATCGACAGGTTTGCGTCTGCCTGCAATGAATTTGGCCTAACCATCAGCCTCAAGAAAACGAACATCATGGGGCAGGATGTCAGAAATGCTCCATCCATCAATATTGGCGACCACGCTCTGGAAGTGGTTCAAGAGTTCACCTACCTAGGCTCAACTATCACCAGTAACCTGTCTCTAGATGCAGAAATCAACAAGCGCATGGGTAAGGCTTCCACTGCTATGTCCAGACTGGCCAAGAGAGTGTGGGAAAATGGCGCACTGACACGGAACACAAAAGTCCGAGTGTATCAGGCCTGTGTCCTCAGTACCTTGCTCTACGGCAGCGAGGCCTGGACAACGTATGCCAGCCAAGAGCGACGTCTCAATTCATTCCATCTTCGCTGCCTTCGGAGAATACTTGGCATCAGGTGGCAGGACTATATCTCCAACACAGAAGTCCTTGAAGCGGCCAACACCCCCAGCTTATACATACTACTGAGTCAGCGGCGCTTGAGATGGCTTGGCCATGTGAGCCGCATGGAAGATGGCAGGATCCCCAAAGACACATTGTACAGCGAGCTCGCCACTGGTATCAGACCCACCGGCCGTCCATGTCTCCGTTATAAAGACGTCTGCAAACGTGACATGAAATCGTGTGACATTGATCACAAGTCGTGGGAGTCAGTTGCCAGCATTCGCCAGAGCTGGCGGGCAGCCATAAAGACAGGGCTAAATTGTGGCGAGTCGAAGAGACTTAGTAGTTGGCAGGAAAAAAGACAGAGGCGCAAGGGGAGAGCCAACTGTGCAACAGCCCCAACAAACAAATTTCTCTGCAGCACCTGTGGAAGAGCCTGTCACTCCAGAATTGGCCTTTATAGCCACTCCAGGCGCTGCTTCACAAACCACTGACCACCTCCAGGCGCGTATCCATTGTCTCTCGAGATAAGGAGGCCCAAAGAATTAGTGATCATCAGAACAAAACTATTGTGAGGCATTTGCATTTGGCAACAGCAAGAGTGAAGCAGTAAATTCTTCTATTGAAAATGGCCAAACAGAAGAAAACATCAGTTACTAGGCTGAACCTCTCTGCAAAGGACTTCATTGCTACGATTATCATCAGCAACAAGCTGCAATCTCATCTTATTGGAAAATAGATTTTCAAATCCAGTCTTTGTTTTACAAATAGAATTTATTTATGAAGGCAACCCTTTTGTCACTTTTTAGGGGATTTTTGGAACGAATTTTCCACAGAAAGGATTTGGAAGAGTTACTATTAATGCTAGGTTTTTAACAGCAATTTTTTTTCTTACAAGTCAAAGGAAGGGTGGGCAATATGCTGAACAGAAGTTGTTTCTTCAAGAGATTGAAGAATAAATGATATGTTAGCTCGTTTGGATAAATCAGAAAGCATTGCTCACCCATTGTATTGGAAAACCCTTTAACCACTGTCTATGAAGCAGGAGTTAAGCAGAGACACAGATGTCAGAAAGGAAGTCTCTTTATTTTGGAAACAGGTGCTACACAGGCATTTAGGCAGCAAAAGACATAAAACTCCAGAGGGAAGAGGTTGGTAGATGCAGAACAGAATGTAGCATGTTTATTCTGTTTAAATTAAATAAGATGAAATGGGGTGGTGTTGCATATTCATTTTTATAGCATTATGCAAGGATAAGTTTAATCGTATCTGTTGCTTTGTGCATTCACCTTACTGTTAAATAAAGTGGTTTAATGCTTCATCATCTTCTCTGATGACAAAGATAGGTAGGAAAGTAAGTTATGAAGAGGACATGAGGCTACAAAGTGATATAGATAGGTTAAGTGAGTGGGCAAAGATCTAGCAAATGTGGGGAAATGTGAAATTGTCCATTTTGGCAACAAGAATAAAAAAGCATAATATCTAAATGGTGAGAGATTGCAGAGCTCTGAGATTTGGAGGGATATGGGTGTTCCACCCCCTCCCCCTTTGCTCCCCTTCCCTCCCTGCACCCCCTCCCCCCCTTCCCTCTCCCTCCATGAAATTGCACAGTTTACTTGTTAAGGTCCCTGCTCAGGGATAGGAGCTAACAACCCCACTGCCTTGTGGGTGTCTCAGGAGAGACCAAGGCTAAGGGAATAAACCCTAACAGAAAATCCAGAGCGGAACCCCTAAGGCGGTCATGTTTGGCATGTTTCCGGCAGTCCCTGCAGCCATACCGGTGCCAAGGGTCATGCTCTGCACTCCTTTGGACCCCACCAGGAAGACCGAGAGGGGGGTTTTGACGCTTGGGCAACTCACAACCTCCATACATTCCGCCCAGGCATGCACCATGGAGAGGTCACTCTATAGTCACCTCACAGCGACCAAAACAACACGGAAGGCGGCAGTCTTGGGTTTATGTCCAGCTCAATTGGCATAGAGATTGGGCACCACGGGTTGCCTTTGTCGGTGGGAGAGGTCATCGCATCTCACTGGACAGCTACCGCCAGCCTCAAACTGGGCAGCCCCCGGTCAGAAAGGTTCTGTCCCGCCACAGTCTACCTGCTTCAATGGGTGCTTGGAGCTCAGGGTCATTGCCCGACAAGTGGACTGTAACACCGAATCAATCAGCATGACAAAAAAAGGAAAGAAGGTACCAGCCCTTCGTTTTGCAAGCTGGAACGTCAGAACTATGTGACCTGGCCTGTCGGAAGACCTTACACAAACCAACGACTCTTGGAAGACCGCCATCATTAACAACGAGCTTAGTAGGCTCAATGTGGACATTGTAGGACTTCAGGAGACTCGCCTCCATGTGAGCGGATCTCTAAGAGAGCAAGACTACACCTTCTACTGGCAAGGTAGGGATCCTGAAGAACCAAGACAGCATGGAGTGGGCTTCACCATCAGAAACTGTTTGCTCAGCATGATAGAGCCACCTTCAAATGGCTCGTAACGCATACTGTCCATCCGACTGCTCACCATCTCTGGCCCAGTACACCTACTCAGCATCTATGCTCCAACACTGCTCCCCACCTGAAGTTAAAGATCAGTTCTACGAGGAACTCCATAATATCATTAGTAGCATTCCTAATACCGAACATTTGTTCCTGCTGGGGGACTTTAATGCCAGGGTTGGGGCCGACCATGACTCATGGCCCTCCTGCCTTGGGTGCTATGGCATTGGAAGGATGAATGAGAACGGACAGAGACTGCTGGAGTTGTGTATCTACCACAACCTCTGCATCACCAACTTGGTCTTTCATACTAAACCCTGTCACCAGGTTTCATGGAGACACCCAAGATCACTCCCTGGTGTGCAGCAAAGTTAGACTCAAACCAAAGAAGCTCCATCACTCCAAGCAGAAGGGCGCCCGCGCACAACACTAACAGAATTTCTTATCCACAGCTGTTAAAGAAGTTACTAAATTTACTTGGAAAAGCCCTTCAAAACACTCCTACAGGGGATGCAGAGACGAAGTGGGCCCACATCAGAGACGCCATATATGACTCAGCGATGACCATCTTAGGCAAACGTGAGAAGCAGAATGCAGACAGGTTTCAATCTCACTTTGAAGAGCTGGAACCTGTCATAGCCGCTAAGCACACTGCACTGTTGAAATACAAGAAAGCCCCCAGTGAGTTAATATCCGTAGCACTGATTGTAGCCAGAAGTGCTGCACAAAGAACAACCAGGCGCTGTGCAAGTGACTACTGGCAACACCTATGCAGTCGTATTCAGCTGGCCTCTGACACCGGAAACATCAGAGGATGTATGATGGCATTAAGAGAGCTTTTGGGCCAACCATCAAGAAGATTGCCCCCTCTCAAGTCTAAATCGGGGGAAACGATCACTGACCAACGCAAGCAAATGGACCGCTGGATGGAGCACTACTTAGAACTGTACTCCATGGAAAATGTTGTCACTGATACCGCCATCAATGCAGCCCAGTCTCTGCCAGTCCTGGATGAGCTGGACGAACAGCCAACAAATTCAGAACTCAGTGATGCCACTGATTCTCTAGCCAATGGAAAAGCCCCTGGAAAGGATGGCATTACCCCTGAAATAATCAAGAATGCCAAGCCTGCTATACTCTCAGCACTGCATGAACTGCTTTGCCTGTGCTGGGATGAGGGAGCAGTACCACAGGACATGCGCGATGCCAATATCATCACCCTCTATAAGAACAAGGGTGACCGCGGTGACTGCAACAATTACCGTGGAATCTCCCTGCTGAGGATAGCGGGGAAAGTCTTCGCTTGAGTTGTTTTAAACGGACTCCAGAAACTGGCTGAGCGTGCATAACCTGAGGCACACTGCGGCTTTCGAGCAGAGAGATCCACCATTGACATACTGTTCTCCCTTCGCTAGCTACAGGAGAAATGCCGCGAACAACAGATGCCCCTCTACGTTGCTTTCATAGATGTCACCAAAGCCTTTGACCTCGTCAGCAGACGTGGTCTCTTCAGACTACTAGCAAAGATTGGATGCCCACCAAAGCTACTAAGTATCATCACCTCATTCCATGACAATATGAAAGGTACAATTCAGCATAGCAGTGCCTCATCAGACCCCTTTCCTATCCTGAGTGGCGTGAAACAGGGCTGTGTTCTCGCAACTACACTGTTTGGGATCTTCTCCCTGCTGCTCTCGCATGCGTTCGTCTTCAGAAGAAGGAACTTTCCTCCACACAAGATCAGATGGCAGGTTGTTCAACCTTGCCCGTCTTAGAGCGAAGACCAAAGTGCGGAAAGTCATGATCAGGGAACTCCTCTTTACTGACGATGCTGCATTAACATCCCACACAGAAGAGTGTCTGCAGAGACTCATTGACAGGATTGTGGCTGCCTGCAATGAATTTGGCTTAACCATCAGCCTCAAGCAAATGAACATCATGGGACAGGTTGTCAGAAATGCTCCATCTATCAATATCGGCGATCACGCTCTGGAAGTGGTTCAAGAGTTCACCTACCTAGGCTCAACTATCACCAGTAACCTGTCTCTTGATGCAGAAATCAAGAAGCACACAGAAAAGGCGTCCGCTGCTATGTCCAGACTGGCCAAGAGGGTGTGGGAAAATGGCGCACTGACACAAAACACAAAAGTCTGAGTGTTTCAAGCCTGTGTCCTCAGTACCTTGCTCTATGGCAGCAAGGCCTGGACAACTTATGTCAGCCAAGAGCGACGTCTCAACTCATTCCATCTTCGCTGCCTCCGGAGAATCCTTGGCATCAGGTGGCAGGACCGTATCTCCAACGCAGAAGCCCTCGAGGCGGCCAACATCCCCAGCATATACACCCTACTGAGCCAGCGGCGCTTGAGATGGCTTGGCCATGTGAGCCACATGGAAGGTGGCAGGATCCCCAAAGACACATTTGTACAGCGAGCTCTTCACTGGTATCAGACCTACTGGCCGTCCATGTCTCCGCTTTAAAGACATCTGCAAACACGACATGAAGTCCTGTGACATTGACCACAAGTCGTGGGAGTCAGTTGCCAGTGATCGCTAGAGCTGGCGGACAGCCATAAAGGCGGGGCTAAAGAGTAGCGAGTCGAAGAGACTTAGCAGTTGGCAGGAAAAAAGACAGAAGTGCAAGGAGAGAGCCAACTGTGTAACAGGCCTGACAACCAATTTAATCTGCAGCGCCTGTGGAAGAGTCTATCACTCTAGAATTGGCCTTTATAGCCACTCCAGGCGCTGCTTCACAAACCACTGACCACCTCTAGGCACTTACCCATTGTCTCTCAAGACAAGGGGGTCAAAGAAGAAGTGCATAAATCGCAAAAGGTTAGTATACAGGTTCAGAAAGTAATTAGGAAAGCTAATAGAATGTTATTGTTTATTGTGAGGGGAATTGAATACAAAAGTAGGGAGGTTATGCTTCAGTTATACAGGGCATTGGTGAGACCGCATCTGGAGTACTGTGTACAGTATTGGTCTCCATATTTAAAGGAAGGATGTAAATGTGTTGAAAGCAGTTCAGAGAAGGTTTACTAGACTAATAGCTGGAATGGGCGGATTGTCTTATGATGAAAGGTTGGAAAGGTTAGGCTTGTATCCGCTGGAGTTTAGAAGAGTCAGAGGCGACTTGATTGAAACATATAAAATCCTGAAGGGTCTTGACAGGGTGACGTAGAAAGGATGTTTCTTCTTGTGGGAGAATCTAGAACATTTCACATTTCCCCACATTATACTCCATTTGCCAGATCTTTGCCCGCTCACTTAACCTATCTAGAACTAGGGGTCACTATTTCAAAATAAGGGGTTGCTCATTTAAGACAGAGCTGAGAAGAAATGTTTTCTCTCAGAGGGTAGTGAGTCTTTGGAACTCCCTTCCTCAGAAGGTAGTGAAAGAAGAATCTTTTAAGGCAAAGGTAGATAGATTCTTGATGAGCAACGGGGTGAAAGGTTATTGGGGGTAGGCGGAAATGTGGAGTCGAGGTCACAATCAGATTAGCTATGATCTTATTGAATGGCGGAGCAGGCTCGAGGGGCTGAGTGGCCTACTCCTGTTCCTAATTCGTGTGTTCTTGTGTTGAGTCTTTGAAGGGAGTGAAGAAATCTGCTTATGAGACGGTGATCCAGTTGAAACAAATGGGTTTCATTTTCATATCCCTAGGATCATGCAAGCATGAAAGAAATGGTGGCAGTTGCCTGGTATACTGGTTACACTAGTGATCAAAACAGTATAAAAATGTCTAAGATTTCAAAGTGATTGGAACAGAAACAATGCTATCTAAAATATTAACTGGAGCAGAAGAGGAAGAAATTGGGATCACTTGACTGGTAAATTAAGAGAGAATTTCTGTCAGATAAGTCTCAATTGAGAGCATAGGCACAAGAGAAAATAATGGGGGTCACAACTAGAAATGAACCGTGTTTGCGGAACCATGGTCCTATCTCAATTGCCGACGGTGCTGAGTTCAACCCAGTTGAAAGCCGAGACACATTGTAGATTACTTCCATGAACCAAGAGGCTGGAGGGATGAATGGCCAACTCCTATGAGACAGATAGCAGTAGAGTATGATCTAGTAAGGCACTGGGGGCGGGGTGGGGTGCAGTGTAAGAGAGAATATAAGCTCTAAATTAGTTTTACTGTGAATGTATATGAATGCACAGAATGTGCTAAATAAGGTTGGTGAGCTGCAGGTGCAGATAGCCACGTGAAAATATGTCATGGCAATAACCGAGACCTGCCTCAAAAAAGGGCAGGACTGCATACTAAATATTCCTGGATACAAGGTGTCCAGGAAAAATAGGGAAGGAAGGAAAGGAGGGGTAGCAGTATTGATTAAGGAAAGCATTACAGTGTTGGATAGAGACGATGTCCTAGAGGCGTTTAGGACAGAATCTATTTAGTTTGAGCTAGGTAACAATAAAGGTTACATTTAATTGCTGGGGGTATTCTATAGGCCACCAACTAGTGGGAAGGATATAGAGGAACAAATTTGTAAGGAAATTACAGAGAGGTGCAAGAATTATAGGGTAGTTATAATCGGAAAGTTTAATTATCCTAATACAGACTGGGACAGTAATAGTGTAAAGAGTAGAAAGGGGCAAGAGTTTCTAGAGTGTGTTCAGGAGAATTTTCTACTTCAGTATGTTTCCAATCCAACGAGGAAGGTGGCACTGCTGGATGTCTTCTGGGGAATGAGTTGGGTCAATTGAATCAAGTGACAGTCAGGGAACATTTAGGGGACAGTGACCATAGCACCATAAACTTTAGGTTAGCTATGGAAAAGGACAAGGAGCAATCTGGAGTAAAGATATCTAACTGGGTGAGGGTCACCTTCAATGGAGTGAGAATGGATGTAGCCTGAGTAAACTGGAATCAAAGATTGGAAGGCAAAACTGAAACTGAACAATCGGCTGCATTCCCACAAAGGGGAAAAGTAGGGAAAACAGATCCAGAGCTCCCTGGATGACGAAAGAGATAGAGTAAAATGCAGTGACGTACCAGCTGAATACAGAAGGTTCAGAGGAGAAGTGAAAAAAAATAAGAGAAGCAAAGACAGAGTATGAGAAGACATTCACGGCTAACATAAAAGGGAATCTAAAAGTCTTCTTCAGGCATATAAATAGTAAAAGGAATAGTGGGGCCGCTTAGGGACCTAAAAGGGGATTTACACTTGAATGACAGAGGGCATGGTTGAGGTATTAAATGAGTACTTTGCATCTGTCTTTACCGAGAAAGAAGATACTGCCCAAGTTATGGTGAAAGAGGAGGTAGTTGAAACACTGGATGGGCTAAAAATTGATATAGGAGGTATTAGATAGGATGGCTGTACTTAAAGTTGATAAGTCACCAGGACCAGATGCGATGCATCCAAGGATACTTAGGGAAGTAAGGCTGTAAATTGCAGAGGCACTGATCATAATCTTCCAATCCTCCTTAGATATTGGTGTGGTGACAGAGGACTGGAGAATTGCACATGTTACACTCTTGTTCAAGAAAGGGTCTGAGGATGTAAGACCACGCCCAGCAACTACAGGCCAGTCAGTTTAACCTCTAATGGGAAAGCCTTTAGAAAAGATAATTCGGGACAAAATAGTCACTTGGATAAATGGGAATTAATTAAAGAAAGTCATCTGGGATTTGTTGAGTGCAAATCATGTTTAACTAACTTGCCTGAGTTATTTTATGAAGTAACAAAGTGGGTTGATATGGTCTACAATTACTTCCAAAAGGCATTTGATAGAGTGCAACACAACAGGCTTGTCAGAAAGTTAGAGCCCATGGAATAGTAGCAGCATGGATACGAAATTGGTTGAGTGACAGGAAACAAACAGTAGTTGTGAATGATTGTTTTTCAGACTCGAGGAAGTGGGGTTCCCCAAGGGTGGGTGTTGGGACTCCTGCTTTTCTTGATATATAGCCAGACAGGTGTTCAGAGCACAATTTCAAAATTTGCAGATGACACAAAAGTTGAAAGTATTGTGAACTGTGTGGAGGAAAGTGATAAACTTCAAGAGGTCATAGGTTGGTGGAATAAGCGGACAAGTGGCAGATGTAATTTAATGCAAAAAAAAAGTGAAGTGATTCATTTTGGAAGGCACAACAAGGAGCGGCAATATAAATTAAAGGGTACAATTCTAAAGGAGGTGCAGGAGCAGAGGGACCTGGGGGTATATGTGCATAAATCATGGAAGATTGCAGGGCAGGTTAAGAAAGCAGTTAATAAAACATATGAGATCCCGGGCTTTATAAATAGGGACATAGATTACAAAAACAAGGAAGTTACGATAAACCTGTATAAAACACTGGTACAGCCTCAACTGGAACATTTATGTTCAGTTCTGGGCATCACACTTTTGGAAGGATCTTAAGGCATTAGAGAGGATGCAGAAAAGATTCATGAGAATGGTTTCAGGAATGAGGAACTTCAGTTATGTGAATAGATTGGAGAAGCTGGGTCTGTTCTCCTTGGAGCAGAGAAGATTAAGAGGAGATTTGCTAGAGGTGTTCAAAATCATGAGGGGCCTGGACAGAGTAGATGGGGAGAGACTCTTCCGTTGGCTGAAGGATCCATAACCTGAGGAAAAACAATTATGCAGGGAGTGGTTAGGATCTGGAATGCACTGCCTGAGAGTGTGGTGGATGCAGATTCAATCGAGGCCTTCAAAAGATAACTGGATAAATATCTGAAGAAAAAGAAATTGCAATGCTATGGGGAAAAGTTGGGCGAATGGAACTAGGTGAGTTGTTCTTGCAGAGAGCTGGTACGAATATGATGGGCCAATGGCCTCCTGTGCTGTATTGATTCTATAAATAGCTGAAATGGGCTCAGGACTGCTGTATGGAGGGCAGTACATTGGGAGCTTGACAATGAAGCACTAGCCTGCTTTCCACACCACGATAGGTTTACAGGGAAGAATATTTAGCCAAATTGCAGTTGATTAGAAGGGAGCATTCCATTGTAAGAGGAATGTCACTGGCTTGAGTTTACTTTGAAGGATCACTCACCTGTACAGGTAACCAACCACTAGCATAGCCTACCTGTTGTTCTGTGCATGTGAGACTAAAGGATGATGCACTTCTAGACGAAATTCCTTATCCAGGACAGATGTTGTAAAGCATTTCTTTTTGTATTAGCCTGTTGTGGTTCTCTGTGATTTTTGATTTTTGCCATTCATGAGGGCTGTGCTCAAAGCTAAAATTTTAATCACAGACCAACCACTAAGAAAGACTTACATTTGTACAGCACTTTTCACAACTTCAGGACATCCCAAAGCACTTTACAGTCAAAGAAGTACTTTCGAAGTGTCGTCACTGTTGTGATACAAGAAATGTGACAGCCAATTTGGCAACAGCAAGATCCCACAAACAGCAATGTGATAATGACCAGAATCTATAGTGATGTTGGTTGACAGATAAATATTGGCCGGGACACCAGGAAAAAATTTCCTGCTTTTATTTGATATAGTGGCATGGGATCTTTCTGACCTCTACCTGAGAGGGCAGACAGGGCCTTGGTTTAACTCCTCCAAAAGATGGCAGCTCTGACAGTTCAGCACTCCCTCAAATTGTATTATTATGCTCAAGTCTTTGGAGTGGGACTTGAACACACAAACTTTTGACTCCGAGCTAAGAGTGTAACCCACTGTGCCACAGCTTGCATGTTTTCAACTGTAAATCCAGTAGAGAGGAGAGGGCGATAGTACTAACATGTGCTCTTCTGTCCCTGAATAAAAATGGTGGAGCTCCATTCTTTTCACTTTACAGCGTCTGTTCATACAGTTCTTAGGCTGGCTATCGGAGGGAGAACTGAGCATACCCTCTGATTTCTATGCCAAGTACCCTCTCTGCACATACATTTACAGGCCACTTGAATTGTTGACCTGCTGACTGTCTCCTCATTTAGTTTCAGATTTCCAGCGTCAACAGTATTTTTCTTTTTGCCCAATATTCACGTGACCACAGGCCAGTCAGTTTAACTTCGGTGGTGGGAAAACGTCTAGAAAAAATAATTCGAGACAAAATCAATAGTTACATGGACTAATGTGAGTTAATTAAGGAAAGGCAGCATGGATTTCTTAAGGGAAAATCATGTTTAACTAACTTGCAGGAGTTTTTGGAGGAGGTGACAGAGAGGGTTGATGAGGGCAATGCTGTTGATTGGTGTATATGGACTTTCAAAAGGTATTTGATACAGTGCCACACAACAGACCTGTGAACAAACTTGTAGCTCATGGAATAAAAGGGACAGTAGCAACATGGATATGAAATTGGCTGAGTGACAGGAAACAAAGAGTAGTGGTTAATGGATGTTTTTCGGGTTGGAGGAAGGTTTGTCGTGGAGTTCCCCAGGGATCAGTGTTGGGACCCTTGCTTTTCCTGATATATATTAATGACCTAGACCTTGGTGTACAGGGCACAATTTCAAAGTTTGCAGATGATACGAAACTTGGAATCATTGTGAACTGTGAGGAGGATAGTGTAGAACTTCAAAAGGACATAGACAAGTTGGTGGAATGGGCAGACAGGTGGCAGAGGAAGTTCAATGTAGAGAAATGTGAAGTCGTTCATTTTGGTAGGAAGAACATGGAGAGACAATATAGAATAAAGGGTACAATTCTAAAGGGGGTGCAGGAGCAGAGAGACTGAGGTGTTTACATGCATAAATCATTGAAGGTAGCAGGATGGGTTTTGACAGCGTGGTTAATAAAGCATACGGTATCCTGGGCTATATTAATAGGGGCATAGAGTACAAGAGCAAGGAAGTTATGTTGAACTTGTATAAGATACTAGTGGGGCCTCAACTGGAGTATTGCGTCCAATTCTGGGCGCGGAACTTGAGGAACGTCGCGAAGGCATTGGAGAGAGTACAGAGATTCAGGAGAATGGTTCCAGGGATGAGGAATTTCAGTTATGAAGATAGATTGGAGAAGTTAGGACTGGTTTTTTTGGAGACGAGAAGGCTGAGAGGTGATTTATTTTATTTTTATTTACAGATACAGCACTGAAACAGGCCCTTCATGAGCAGTCCTGACAGAGTAGATAGAGAAACTGTTCCCATTCGTGAAAGGATCGAGAACAAGAGGTCACAGATTTAAAGTATTTGGTAAGAGAAGCAAAAGTAACAGGAGGAAAAACTTTTTCATGCAGCGAGTGGAATGCACTGCCTGAGAAGGTGGTGGAGGCAGGTTCAATTGAAGTATTCAGTTATATGAAAAGGAAGAATGTGCAGGGTTATGGGGATAAGGCAGGGGAATGGAACTGATGTAATTGCTCTTTCAGAGAGCCAGTGCAGAAACGAAGGGCCAAATGGCCTCCTTCTGCACTGAAAAGATTCTGCGACTATAGAATCCTCTTCCTTTGTTCGAGGGAGCAGCTGCAGAAAATCCAACAGCCCCATGGTGTCACTGTTGAGCCTACAAAGGCATTGTTGCTGAGTAAAAGGCAGCATGGTGTCACTGCAGCCCTTCAAAAACCAATGGAATAAGACTGCTGAAATATTGAGGCTGTTCAGTCTACCTTTAACCCTTGCTGTGCTGATGCTTCAAACGTCACCTTCTTTAATTGGTAGGAAGGATTAATCACTCTGACCATTGAACTTGAGGAAAAATAGGCAATTCGGGTTATGTTGTCCTGAAGGCTGAATGATCTCCCTTGTCAGTATTTGTAAGTGACTGATAAACACAAAAAGACCACCAATTGTTCAGTTTAGTTTCAAATAAACGTGTTTAATATTATACAGAAGTATCCTGTGCCTACCTGGGCTGGGCCTTTGGTGTATATAACCTGACACAAATTGGCTAGAGCGAGGGTGCTAGTCCTCAGGAGCGGCCGCCCATTCGTGTACCCTTATAGTGGACCAGACCCAGTTCCACAAAGTCACCAGTCATCTGTAACCTGTTTGGTTGATAACTCGCAATTCATTAACAATCCAAGTAGCCTATAAATGTGATCATACTGTGTGTGACGAGAGGTGTCAGAGAAGCAGAGGCTGTGCATGGTTCTCCCTCACTATTTCAACAGAGGCTGCTATGGCTGAAAAGAATGATGCTCTTCCATTTTTATCTGGGGAAAGAAGAGCACATTGGGGCCACATTAGTCCCTCCCTTTCCCCTCTGCTTTACAACTGAAAAACATACCAGCTGTGGCTCGGGTGGTACGCTTGTCTCTGAATCAGAAGGTTGAGGGTTCAAGTCCCACTTCAGTTATCCTGTATCATCCCATTTATAGGCCACTTGGATTATTGGTCAGTCGCAGGCTGCACTTAGCAGTAACTTTCAAATAGGAACTGGATACACACTTCAAAAGGAAAGAATGTGCAGGGCTATGGGGAGTAGGTCTAATTGGATAGCTCTCCTAAAAATCTATCACAGGCATGATGGGCCAAATGGCCTTCTACAATGATATCTATTGTTTGCCTCAGACTGGAGACCCTTAGACCAGCCCCAAATCAGCAGGTCATGTTAGTTCCTCAGTTTAGGCAACACCGTACTGTACACACCCAGAATTCACAAGCTTCTCCAAAGGTGCATATTTTTCTGCAAGAGACAGTGGCCTGGTGCCTGTGTGGGATTTAATGACTGTCTCAAGTCAAAGGAACTGTTGCCATATTGTATAATGAATCTCCATGTACGACGAGGTTTCGTTACATGATCTCTCATCACCAACCACCTCACTTGGTTAAACAGGCTTTACCCATCTCCAATAAATGGAAGTGTTCAAAGTAAATTGTAGAAAAAACTTTTCAATAATTTTTCTCTGTTTGCAGTGTCCTGGCACTTAACCTTTCATCTCTGGAGACTACAGGATTACCCTAGACCGTTGGCAACCCTAATGGTAGAGGGTCAGTGAGCAGTGACTCATCCAGGCACAAGGTTGAGTTATCACAGTGTCCATGTCTAGCACTCAGGTAGGCTTTAAAAGTTTTGATACATAAGATTTATAGGCTACTAAATTGCTCCATAATCTTTAAATGGGAGATACTTGTGCACTTACTGACATGTCTCAGTCACTTCTTATTACTCTATGTGCAAGGTACAGGCAGGGTATAAAGCTCAGGGTTACTGAGAGACAGTAGTCAGTGCACACCATAATGTGTCAGGATCCTTTAATGGTTCATAGGGAGACAGACTGAGTGAACACAAGAGGCCTACTTGATGGGTGATTGAGAAAAGAAACATTTCATAAATTGTATTTATATAGCGCCTTTCATGATCTCAGCATGGACCTAGGCATTTTACAGTCAATGAAGTACTTTTAAAGTGTAGTCACTGTTGTAACGTAGGAAACACGACAGCCAATTTGTATACAGGAAGGTCCCACAATAATTATAGTCTATGGCTAGGAGGTAAAGTCAGGTGGTTGTAGCACATGGGAAGTGAAGCCCCATTCTCTCACATGCAAAGCTGCTATCTGAGGTACCAACAGGAATGAAGGGCGAGACTATCCCCTGGGTAGAGGCCAATCCAGATTACGCACACCTACTGTTTTTTTTTTCCATATACACATTCCAATCTGTGCGGAGTACATTGTGTTAAATAAACCAGGAGCTACGCCATAGCTCAGACTCAACCCTCAGGGGTATGTGGAACAGGATATACAACATAATCCAACTAGAGCCAGTGACATTCACAGAAATCCTAGCTCTAGCTGTCTCTTTGGACTATTGTATTAATAGTCTGTTGATAGGCAGCAGCCCTGGGGAATCAGGCCAGTGGCTGATGACAGTGCACTGCTTCCATATAAACAGGGTCAGTAGGAAAACCATAATTCTTTCCAGCACTGTGGTGGAAAGCCAGTGCTTCCATAGGCATCTTACTGTCTCCACCTGCCAACAGGGACAGCGGGTGCATGGGAAATGTAGTCCTTATCTGCTGTCCCAAAGCTCAATGGCCCTTCTCGCACACTTCAGTATTTTCCACCACCCACAAGCTGCAGCAGATTCCTAACTCATCCCAGCCACATATCATCCCCAACTTAGACACAAGGTTAGCTTCACCTCCATGACCTCTCCTCTCAAACACAACATTTAGTGTTTGTCGGAAATGGTATGCATGGAAAATAAAACAATTTGTAACTGTACATTTGTGCTTGCTGTAAATTTTAAACCGTCAGTTTTATAAAACAAGTGTGTAAATAGGAGACTGTTCCAGGTTTAATTTCAGGCTGGAGTAATGGATTTGGTTCAAAATCTGCACTGAGGGATTTAAAGTTACGTCTACCAGCCATCCAAAGCCAGGAGTGGGAGAGCCTGGGGTATTTGGAAGATTAGGTTGATGCTTAGGATTCATACAAGAGGAAGAGTCATTCTTAAAACATGCACAGAGACATGTGCAAATGTAAATACAGATCCCACTGACTAATATTATACAGAAAGAATCTGATTTTTTTTTGGTTCTCTAAAAATCTTGCATAGGATGCAAGACACTCACTGCCCATAAACACTTACTCCTACTATCTTTATTTTTGGTCCCTTTCCACCAATGTTTCCCAATGTAAATTGCTATGTCAGCATTTCCCATTCAGTTTTCCTACATCAGCAATCACACTGCAGTTGTAGGCTCTGGCCAATAGGTGGCTCTGTGCAATCAGTTTCTGAAGTGTTAACTCCATTGTCCTCTTGTATTAAAAAAAAGTCTATTAATCAACTAGGAAGACTGCCACCGATGGATTTACTGGCCTATAAAAAGAATCTGCAAAGCAGAAAGGTACAAATGTATTGTAAATATGTCACCACTGTGGCTGTATGTCTTAGGTATCTTCATATATTAAAAGGGGCCTGGCCATCAAGAGAATTACTATTTGCCAGGCAGGCTCCATCAACCACACATTGCAATACCAAGCACACAGGTCCCTCTCCACTAACACCCCCCACCCCCAACTCCCCCTTCAATGCCGTGAACTAAATGACCAGGTCCCTCTAAATGCAATGGGTTTGGAAGTGGTTGTCAGGAGTTCCACTTGGTGGGGAAGTTGTGGAGGCGCAGATGGGCGTTTGGCTGGGCTCGCTGGCTTTTGCTGCCATATAGTCAGATGTTGGGCAAGTGATGGTCGTACTTGTGCCGGTGGTACTTCTTGGTCTCGGGCGCTGGTGAGATGTTGCTGCTAGTTAGTTGAGGCAGGTACTGGAGCTGAGGAGAGCAGGGAAAAAAAGAAAAAGCTACAAACACATACTCAGCATCATCTTACTGTCGACTGCTGTAATGTAGGAAATGCAGACAGCAAGCTCCACAAAAAACAGTATGATAATGAACAGATCATCTGTTTTTGTGATGTTGTATTGGCCAGGACACCAGGGAGAACTCCCCCACTCCTCTTCAAATAATGCCATGGCATCTTTTACATTCACCTCAGAGGGCAGACCGGGGTCGCAGTTTAACGTCTTGTATGAAAGACAGTTCCTCTGACAGTGCAACACTCCCTCAGTACTGCACTGGAGTGTCACCTTGACTTTAGTGCTCAAGTCCTGGAGCAGAACTTGAACTCTCAACCCTGTGACTCAGAGGCAAGAGTGCTATCAACTGAGCCACAGCTGACACATAACGAGGGGACATAGATACAAGATTAAATGCAAAAGATTTAGGACAGAGAGCAGAAAGCTTTTTTTAAATTAATATACAGTGTTTTGAGGCTGTGGAGTGTTCGTGATGGAGGCAGAGACCATTTTGCCATTTAAGAATCAGATAGATACATGGCTAAAGGAAAGATTATGCAAGCCAGGTTTTTACCTAATTCTCACAGCCTTTATCTAGAGTGAAAGGCTCGACATAAAACTCTCCCTTGCATACAATCTCTTCTAAAATTCACATTTTTCTACCAGTGCCTGTTGGGAAATCAATCCTTGGGCTGAAGAGGTAGCAGTAACTGACAAGGATGGGCATGTAGAATTAGGATTACTCCTTGGGTGGAGGATAAACACCAACATGAACTTGTTGGGCTGAACGGTTGGTCTTGGTGTTGTAACATCTCTGTAATTCAAATGTTAAAAGATCCCAACACACTATTGCTAAAGAGCAGGAGCTCTCCCAGGTGTCTTGGCTCAATATTTATCCCTCAATCACCATTTGTAAAGGCAGATTAACTGGTTAGTTAGCCCAACATGTCATTGGGAAAATGCTGGAATCCATTATTAAGGTAGTAGCAGGACATTTAGAAAATCACTATAAAACCATATTGACTCTGCTTGAGAAATCATGTTTGATAAATTTATTAGAATCCATTGAGGATGTAACAAGCAGGGTGGATAAAGGTGAACCAGTAGCTGTAGTGTAATAAAAACAAGAAGTGCTGGAAATACTCAGCCAGGTCTGGCAACATCTGTGGAGAGAGAAGCAGAGTTAACGTTGCAGGTCAGTAACCCTTCTTCAGGTCACTGACCTGAAACGTAAACTCTGCTTCTCTCTCCACAGATGCTGGCAGACCTGCTGAGTATTTCCAGCATCCGCAGTATTTTGCTTTTATTACAGTAGATGTAGTGTATTTGGATTTCCAAAAGGCATTTGATAAGATGCCACGTGAAAGGTTACATACAAGATGTTGGGGTAATATATTAGCATAGATAGAGAATTGTCTAACTGACAGAAAACAGAAAGTCAGGATAAATGAGTCATTTTCAAGTTGGCAAACTGTAAATAGTGTGCCACAGGGATCAGTGCTGGGGCCTCAACTATATCTATATTAATGACTTGGATGAACTGTACTGTGGTCAATGTGAGGTTATCCACTTTGGTAGGAAGAATAGAAAAGCAAAAAGAGAAACTATAGAAAGTTGCAGTACAGAGGAATCCGAGTCCCCATAAATGAAACATAAAAAGTTAGCATGCAGGTACAAGTAGTAATTAGGAAGGCAAATGGAATGTTGGCCTTTATTGCAAGGGAGATGGAGCATAAAAGTAGGAAAGTCATGCTACATCTCCATAGGGTGTTGGTGAAACCACTCAGAGTACTGCGTACTGTTTTGGTGGCCAGAATTTTACGCCCTCCCCCCTCCCGCCGCCCAAAGAGCGGGAATGCGGGGGGCCTAAAATGGAACTAGAGGCTTGGGGACCCTTCCCGACCTGCTCCTGCCTCCGCCACCACTTTACACAGGGCGGCAGTGAAAATTGGCCCGCTCGCCCCAGGCCAATCAAGGCCCTTAAGTGGTCAGTTAACAGCCACTTAAGGGCCTCCGCCCGCTGCCACGGGGATTTTACCCATGGCTCGTAGGGCGGCCCAGGCCCAAGAAAAGCCGCCTGTGTCCGATGGAGGGGTGCCCCTGCTGCCCCAACCACCCCCAACACCTAACATGCCCCCCCGGGGAGGGAGGGAGAGGAAGGGGGGGGGGGGGGGGGAGGGAAAGGAAGGGGGGGGGGGGGGGAGGGAAAGGAAGGGGGGGGGGGGGAGGGAAAGGAAGGAGCAGCGGAAGGGGAGTGCCTTTTTCTGTGCATGCGCCATAAACACAAGGACTGGCTGATGAGATAGAGCCAATTAATTTGCCCAACAATTGCCTGGAAGCACCTTCGGATGGAGGTGGCCATGCGCTGGACATCAGTCGCATGCCACAATCCATGGATCCTGAGCGTTTCACCACCCTCCTCCCTCCCTCTCCCCCCCGCTCTCCTTCTTTCTCCTCCCCTGGCACCGCTACCGCTGGTCTCCCCGCGCTGCTGTCCCCGGCCCGCTCCACACTCTCACTCCGGCCAATGTATTCTGCCACGTGTTTGTTAGGTTTCATCTCTGTGATTCTTTGAGCAGCGCCATCTTTAGTCCTGGCAGCTGCTACAGTCGCAAGCTGTGATGTTTTTGTGGCACATGCTGTATTTGCGCATGTGCCAAAACAGCGCCACCTATCGATCGCATTGTCAACAATTGCAGTCAAAAAAAAAACACCAACATCTTCTTTGTGAATCTGGGCTGCAGTCCCAGCAGTGGTCACCGCTCCTGGTGGCGCTGCTGGGCCGCTAATTGGCCGGCAGCTCCATTAGGCAGGACTTCCTGCCTCAAGCGGGTGGAAGTCCCGCCTCAGAAAAATTAAAGGCCGAGGAACCGCAAAATGCAGGTCGGATCCCCAGGCCAGGCGGAAGCGGGTTCACCACCTACTTTTCAGTCGGTGGACGGTTCCCATCCGCCAAGGGAAAAATCCCGGCCGCTATCCTTATTTGCTTTGGGGGCAGTTCAGAGTAGGTTCACTAAGCTGATGCCTGGGATGAAGGGGTTGTCTTATGAGGAAAGTTTGAGCAGGTTGGGCCTATACTCATTTGAGTTTAGAAGAATAAGAGGTGATCTTATTGAAACATAGAAGATTCTGAGGGGGCTTGACAGGGTAGATGTTGAGAAAATGTTTCCTTTCATGGGGAATCTGGAACTAGGGTGCATAGTTTCAGAATAAAGTGTCACCCATTTAAGGCAGAGATGAGGAGGAATATCTTCTCTCGAGAGTTGTGAATCCCTCTTCCGCAGAGAGCAATGGCGGCTTAGTCACTGAATATATTCAAGTCTGAGACAGACAGATCTTTGAATTACAGAGGAGTCAAGGGTTATGGGGAACAGGCAGGGAAGTGTTGAGGCCAAGATCAGAGCAGCTATGATCTTATTCAATGATGGAGCAGGCTCAAGTGGGTCATGTGGCCTACTCCTCCTACTTCATATGTTCTTATGGTTATGTGTAACTGGGGAATATGATACAACCCCTGTAATTTATTTGCCTCACCCACATGTGGCTTACAGTTCCATGGTGATTAAAATGGCTGGGCAGTGGCGGGTTGACCCCATCAATGGGTTGAAGCACTCTGCGCCCTTACCCCTGGTGGGCGCCTGCGTGGCATCCTCTCATGCCTCCTGTTGAGCTTCTCAGCATCTCGGCTGCTCTCCATTTCCTCCCGACAGCTGTCAAAGTGTGGGTGCTGCAGCAACTGCTCACATGTCAGTCTCTCTGTGGGGTTCATCATCAGACAGCCCTAGGACAAGTAACAGAGGTGACAGACTTTCACACTGAGCCCTGCCCAAATCTTCAACACTGTCGAATCGCAGCACAGAATGTAGCAGAGATCAAGGCACACCCACCCGGGCCTGTGAGTGAGGGGTACATCAGAGTGTTAACTGAGGTATGGGGTATAAAATAGTGTCTTATAGTGTAGGGTCTATCAGGATATTACAGTGAGGGCGTGGAGCATAACAGATTATAGTGAGGGGTGTGGGATAGATCAGAATATTACAGTGACGGTGTGGAGCATAACAGAATATTACAGAGAGAAGTGTGTGGGCATATCAGAATTTAGTGAAGAGTGTGGGGCATAGCAGAATATTCCTCAGGGTGTGGTACGTATCAAGTGCTGCTGTGAAGGTATGCTGTAGATAATACTGTTATGCAGTCAGGGTTAGGGACTCTAATACAGCAAATGCCTTTAATATAAGCAAGTAGCAACCGAATTGAACAGGAGCCAATCATGTTTTCAATATTCTCAGTTCTGCAGATCTGAGTGACGTAGGTCAGCCTGGAGTTGCCTACATCACACTCTGTGTGGTGTCTCTCCCAGTGTGGTGGTATTTGGGATGTTTCACACTGCGATAGGTTACTGGCAGCTGAAGGTGTTCACTCACCTTCATTAAGTGGAGTGCCTGAGCAGAGATGTGTGGAAACTTCACCTCCAATGGCTCCTGGGGAGACAAGCAAGTAACAGTGTTAGCGCTATGCCTGAGCCCCTCTCAGCACCGGCAAGATTCCCATCTCCAGATCCAATCCTGTTCTGCATCCCCCTTCCACAAATTCATTAGGATAATCCCAGTTTAGAAGTTGCCTGCAGCGGGCAATAACAGAAGCCAATGGAAAACCCCAAGTGGGAGACTCCACACAGCTCTGCCCACCCCGTGCATCTCGCCACATCTGTGGGAAAATTTGAGGAATACATTTTTTCTCTGTGGAATGAGCAGTTGCTATGGAAACAAATCCGATGCTGGAGTTGAACTAACAGCACCATCAGGAACTCCTGGCTTGCAATGTAAAAATTCCTGTTTTGGCAGTACACACTGTGGCTGCAGACTCAACTGCTGGACACTTTTAAGAGTGATTGTCAGGGCTGTAACAATGAGACATGCACAGGGGCACAAGATAATGAGATCATGTCAGTATTGTAGACAGTTGACCTTTTCAGAAAGTCATAGTTCACATATAATTTCACATGCTGCATCAACTGCATTTCAACTCCCCGCATTCCCTCCCCAAACAGGTCAGGGTGTTGGCAGTATGGTATTAGGGGTCTGGTTAAGGGTTAGGCCCCTAAACTGCTCTGGGGAAATGACTGACCATCTTACCTGCCCCAGTGGCATGGGCGTGTGAATAGGCCGCCAACCAACTAGTAGTTCCAGCTATGGTCCGTGCCGAGTTAGCCATTCTCAGCTGGGGTTGCACTTGGGATGCTACAGTTGGCCTCAGCACCCGTGGGCTGATGGAGGGAAGACAGTGGGGAAAGAGAAGAAAGAAAAATGAGCTAAGGCTCTGACTCTTGGTCACTATCCACCATGTTAGGTGCGTGGAACTCTGATGAGAGCAGGCCCTGATGTGGCAGTGAAGCTGGTTGATTGGCCTGGCAGCACTCACCGTCTCAGCTCATAACCTTTGGGTATGGTTGTGGGGGTCGGCTGCCATCTCACAGAACTGACCCCCAGCTCAAGACTTCTCCCCCAGGACAGCAGAAAGGATTTCCATTCCTCCATCAAGTTAAAAGACATTGACTGAGGACGGCACTTTAAAAAGCATACTTCAATGGCTGTAAAGTGCTTCTGGAACGTCCTGGGGTTGTGATAGACACAATATAAAATGTAAATCTTTGTCTTTTTATTCTCTTGCTATGAACCCCCAAAACCCATATCCAGGACGAAGCTGAAACTCACAGATTTGACCCCGGCTGTAAGCTACGGCTCAGTAGGTAGCACTCTCACCTCTGAGTCAGACAGTTGTGGGTTCAAGTCCTACTCCAGAGACTTGAGCAAATAATCCAAGACAACATTCCCAGTGCAGTACTGAGGGAGTGCTGCACTATCAGAGATGCTGTTTTTCAGATGAGACATTAAAGAGGCCTTGTAAAACATCCCAAGGTAGTATTTCAAAGGAGAGCAAGGAAGCCGTCCTCTGTGTCCTGTCCCATATTTATCCCTTCACAAACATCACTAAAACAGATCATGTCATTATCTTATTGCTATTTGCAATGTGGACTGCAACATTTCCTGCATTACAACAGTGACTACACTTTACAAGTACTTCATTGGGATGTCCCAAAGTTGTGAAAGGTGCAAGTCATTCATTTTGTAAAGTGTGGGAGGGGGGGGGGGGGGGGGGGTTGGGGAGTCCTTACCATGATGTCAGGAACAGGAATGTTGACTCCACTGAAGAACTGGTTGGAACTGAACACCTTTTGGTGCCGAGGGATGAGATCCCCTGTGAGAGCAGAGAGAAAACATCACACACAGTCCATGTGAAGAATGTGACTGAGGTACAATGTCGAGCGAGATAGAGGTCATTCTCCTGCCTCAACATCAAGATAAGCTCAAATACTAGAGACAGCTGGGACTGGAGTGGGCAGCACAATAGGATCTTCAAACAAGCTCGATAAACACTGAGGAACATCAGTAACCAGAGGACACAGTTCTAAGTAATTGGCAAAAGATCCAAAAGGAGATGAGGGGAATTTTTTTTTTTTTAAATGCAGCATGTTTTGATTTGGAATGCACTGGATGAAAGGGTGGTGGAAGCACTTGAAATAGTAACTTTCAAAAGGGAATCTGACAAAACACGCGAAGGGCAAAAAAATTGCAGGGCTATGAGGAAACGGACTAATTGGATTGTTCTTTCAAAGTACTGGCACTAGCATGATGGGCTGAATGGCCTCCTTCTGTTGAGAGATTCTATGGTAAACACTTCTGTTCTCAGACCACAACCTAGATATTGCACATTGACAGTTCATGATTTTGCTACTTTTTCTCCTGTTACATAAAGCTTTTAATAAACTAAGTTCCCCAGCCAAAGGACACTCCACGCCTGAAAATTGACAGAACAACCCTGGCATGTAGGTATTGCTGGCAAGGCTGGTATTACCCATCCCTGATATTGTGGCAATGAGCCTTCTCCTTGAACCAATTTGAATGGCTTGCTTGGGCATTTCAGAGAACAGTTAAGAGTCAAAAATATTGCTGTGGACTGCAGTCACAGTCAGACTGGGTAAGGACATCAGGTTACCTTCCAAAAGGGCAATAGTGAACCAGTTGGGTTTTTAAACTTCATAGTCACTTTTACTGAAGCGTTTAATTTTATTTCCAGATTTTATATAGAATTTAAATGGAATTCAAATTCTCAAACTGCCACATTGGGATTGAACTCTCATTCTCTGGGTTATTAGTCTAGTAACATAACTGCTACACTGTAATAACCTGTGACTAGGCCTCAAAGCAGGAAAATGGCAGTGCTGAATTATAATAGTTGGAATTACTTAAAGCTATTACTGAGCCTTGATATTACAAGGAGCATCCCTCCCCCCCACCCGCCCCCTGGCTGACCTCCACCAAACATGCAGAGGTCCGAGAGCGAGGGGAACTAGGATGCAGCCTTTGCTTATGCCAGTTAATAGTGTTTTCCACTTGGTGATTCCTTGCAAAAAGATGTACGGTGGGAAATATGGTGATGGTTGTCAACCCTTCAGGATCGTCCTGGAGTCTCCAGGAATTAAAGATTCTGTACACTGGATTCCTGGACACTGCTACGACAACCCAGCAGAAAAATCATAGGACACTGAAAAACAATAAATATATTTTCTGGTGCACTTTTGTTTCTGATGGGGAGGGATGAGGCTATTTGGCAATCAAGAATTGGCAAAATTTCTGTTTGCTTTCCAATTGGCCATGAGAAGGTGGGACGCCACAATGATGGACATTCTGGGTGACCAATGGCGTGAGTGTGGTGGTGGTCATGTGATGAAACACATCCATACAGAGTTGGCAATCCTACATCGGGATAAGGGGTACATGATTAACAACATCCCTGACTTTGCAATTCAGCAGTGAAATACTTCAAAAAGATAATGTAGGTAAAGCTGGTGCTGTCTGCCTCAGAAAGATCCAACCAGTTAAACTGCCCCTCTGCGGCATTAATTGGTTATTCGGCACACTCTGAATTAATTGATTAACGTGACCCACTAGCCACAACAAATGCATCCAATGCCAGAAAGATCCTGGGCGACAGAGACAGCTGGAACTGACCCGGGATCTGCAGCTTACCCAGCGTCCTCCTGATTAGATAGAGCTGATCGACATCTGACCGGCCGGGCCATAAAGGATTGCCCGAAGTGAGCTCAGCAAAAACACAGCCTATTGCCCAGACATCCACTGGGGGGCCGTACTGAGTGTCTCCGACCAGTAGCTCCGGGGCCCGGTACCAGCGAGTCGCCACATAATCCGTGTAGTCATCCCCTGGACCAGCTGGAACACAATGATTAAAATTAAGATGTCAACGTGTCAAGGTCAGCAGAGGCCAGTCACACCTCCCTACAACAGTGAGCAGGGGCTCCCTGAGCTCCTCAGACAGCAGGGCTCACCAGCACCGGTTTAGCAACAGCCTTCTCTCTCTCTCCTCCTTTTAAAGAAAAGAAAGGCTTGTATTTATATAGTGACTTTCACGACCTTGGGATGTTCAAAGTGCTTCACAGCAAATTAAGTACTTTTGAAGTCCGGTCACTCTTATAAAGTAGGAAATATGGCAGCCAATTTGCAAACCACAAGGTCCCACAAACAGCAATGTGATAACAATCGGAATTTGTTTTTAGCGATGTTTAGCTATGCTATAAATAGCAGCCTAGGGCTTAGAATCATAGAATGGTTACAGCGCAGAAGGAGGCCATTCAGCCGGTCATTTCTGTGCCAGCTCTCTGCAAGAACAACTCAGTCCCACTCCCCCGCCTTTTCCAAGTAGCCCTGTAAATCTTCTCTCTTCAGATAATTAGCCAATATTCTTTTGAAAGCCATGATTGAATCTGCCTCCAGCACACTCTCAGGCAATGCATTCCAGGTCCTAACTACCCGCTGCATAAAAAAAGTTTTTCCTTATGATGCCATTGGTTCTTTTGGCATTCACCTTAAATCAGTGTCCTCCGGTTCTCAATCCTTCCACCAATGGGAACAGTTTCTCCCCATCTATTCCATCCAGACCCCCTCATAATTTTGAGCACCTCTATCAAATCTCCTCTCATCCTTCTTTAGGGAACAGCCCCATCTTCTGTTATCTTTCCTTGTAACTGAAGTCCCTCATCCCTAGAACCATTTTAGACATCTTTTCTGCACCCTCTCGAATGCCTTCACATCCATCCTAAAGTTTGGTACCCAAAATTGGACACAATACTCCAGTTGAGGCATAGAACATAGAACAGTACAGGCCCTTCGGCCCACGATGTTGTGCCGAACCTTTAACCTACTCTAAGATCAAACTAACTACCTGCCCTTCATTCTACTATCATCCATGTACCTATCCAAGAGTCGCTTAAATGTCCCTAATGTATCTGTTTCTCCTACCACCACTGGCAGCGCATTCCACGCACCCACCACTCTCTGTGTAAAGAACCTACCTCTGACATCTCTCCGAAACCTTCCTCCAATCACCTTAAAATTATGCCCCCTGGTGATAGCCCTTTCCACCCTGGGAAAAAGTCTCTGGCTATCCACTCTATCTATGCCTCTCATCATCTTGTACCCCTCTATCAAGTCACCTCTCATCCTTCTTCGCTCCAATGAGAAAAGCCCTAGCTCCCTCAACCTTTCTTCGTAAGACATGCCCTCCAGTCCAGGCAGCATCCTGGTAAATCTCCTCTGCACCCTCTCTAAAGCTTCCACATCCTTCCTATAATGAGGCGACCAGAACTGAACACAATATTCCAAGTGTGGTTGAACCAGGGCCTTATAGAGCTGCAGCATAACCTCACGGCTCAAACTCAATCCCCCTGTTAATGAAAGCCAACACACCATACGCCTTAACAACCCTATCAACTTGGGTGGTAACTTTGAGCGATCTATGGACATGGATCCCAAGATCCCTCTGTTCCTCCACACGACCAAGAATCCTGTCTTTAAGCCTGTATTCTGCATTCAAATTCGACCTTCCAAAATCAGGGAGAACTCCCCTGCTTTTCTTCAAATAGTACTGTGGGATTATTTACGACCACCTGAGGGGGCAGACGAGGCCTCAGTTTGACATCTCATCCGAAAGGCGGTACCTCCGACGGGGCAGCATTCCCTCACTACTGGCACTGGGAGTGTCAGCCTAGAATTGATGCTTTTTAAAAAAAAAAAAATTCCTACATTACTTTTTGAAGTTTTGTTACTGTTGTCGTTTATTGGCTTTAAAGCACTTTTGGATGTCCTGATGTAGTGAGTCACTGTATAAATACAAATTCTTTGTTTATCTGGACAACACTTCCAGACTCAATGGAGCTCAGATCAAGTAGGGAGAGGAAGTGGACTTGGGCCCCATCTCCCTTCCTGTTCCCTAACACGGAGTAATTACCCACCAGCACCCAACCACATCCTCAATATTAAATTAATATTAACCCACATTATTCTCCTTCAGAATCTTTTGCACAGCTAATCATAATTTCATGCCAGCAACAGTATGCGGTAGTTAGGAGAAATTTGGAATTATTAAAAAATGTACAGTTCTTTCACATCAGTAATTACAAACCATTACAGTTGAAATATAAAAGATTCCATATATCTGCTCAGTGCTTTAACCTAATTGGTTTTCATAATTTGAGATCCTGAATTGCAACATCATGACTAATTTAATTGTTAAAAAAACTAAACTAAATAAAGTGCTGTAATATATGTGGTTGACACAGGCTCTGGTGCCTCAAGATTGAGAAGGGAAACAAACTCACTCAAGATTCTCGCAAAGCCAAAATCGCAGAGCTTGATTACCCCATGCTTGGTGATGAGGATGTTCTCTGGCTTCACGTCTCTGTGGATGCACTGAGATAGATACAGGCATTGAGAGTCAGTCAGCTGCTGTAAATAACTTTGTGGCGCTTGAGAGCTAAGAGTAACTTGTCACACCCAGATTCAGCACCTCAGATAACAATGTCTTTAGCTCTATTTAACTCGCGTCATGATCCCGCGTGTGTAATTTAGTCACGAGTCCAAAGGTTTGAAACCGTGAGCTGAAATGTATTGCTATTTACCGCAGAATGCACAATGGGCGTTCTGTGCTGTGGACCCGTGGCTCCCATATAGAATCAAACTGGCACTGCCCTACTCATCTCATTTAGAGGCAGTCCCAACAGTACTGTGGTCATGGTGGGGTTGGAAGTTTGGTACTAGAGTAGCAACCCTGGGGTCTTCAAATCCCATCATGGCGAGGTTTTGAAACTGAACTGCACCAGAAACTGACCATGAAAGCTGCTGAAATTTTGTTAAAGACCCAATTGAAGGGAAGGGAAGATTCCACTCCACCCTGTTACATGTGACTCCCATCCTGCATTACTTATATGACTCAATATGCTCTGAAGCAAGCCAATCCAGTTGTACAGCCAGCTTCATAGGGCAACTGGAGATGGAGTACAAGTGTGGCCTTGTCTACATCCCAGGAACATCTCCACAGATGAGCCTGTACAGAGTACGGGAAGGATATTCCATCATGGTGGAAGCAGCATTGCACAGAGCCCAGCCTGTGCCAGTCCAAGCAGCGGGGGAGTCGCCAGATAATGTTAGATACCCCTGGCCACCTTTCTCTTCCAGAACTCGAGCCAACCGTAGCCCAAGGTCAGTGAGTTCAATGGGGGCCAGGGATGAAGCTGGCGTTTACTCACTGACCCATCAGTGCAATGCAGAATGGGGAAGGATGCTGTCTAACAGTTCATTGACACATCACACCAGCTAAACCTTTTCATGGAATCTTAAAACACAGAAAGACAACATTTAGCCAGACTTGCCTCTTTAAGCTATTCAATTAGCCTCGTTCTCCCTACTCTTGCCCCAAAGCCCTGCAAATATTTCCTTTTCAAACAAACATTCATTCAATTCCCTTTTGAAAGTTACTATTGAATTGGCTTCCACCCTTTCAGGCAGTGCATTCCAGATCATAACTTGCTGCTCATCCCTGGTACCATTCTAGAACATTTTTTCCGTCACACTTACGTTGTGCTTGTGACAGAAGTTGACAGCCTGCAGTGTCTGCCTTATGATGCTCTTTACTTGATCCTCTGCAACTCTGAAAGAGAGAGAGGGAGAAAAAAAAACAGTCCTGTCAATCACATCTCACTTCAGACCTGATCCTACACTAGACTGAACCAGACCAGCTCAAGTGTGTCAATGTAACAATGGCTGGAGTGATTGTTTTTTTTTTAAAGAAGTTGTGTTGCATTATTTAAAGTGCCAGACACTAGCTGCAAAGTGTCTGATATTAATAGCCACAAAGGTCTCCTTTCACTCAACAATTTAATTATCCTTTTTACTGAGGCCTCCACAGCGATTCTATGCAAATGAGGCAGCTGAGGTACAAATGAATTACTGTCGTGCAAAACTAAACGAGCCAGTGGGCATAGCAGAAAGGGCACAGACTGGCAGCAGCAGAGCTGCTGTAGGGAAGGTTCCAGAACCATTGAGAAGTTAAACCTTTACCCCTCTCATTTTCTCCCTCCGTCTTCTGAAACCTCTTGCTCGGGCTCCGGCAAATCGTCCCAATCGGGCACGCCGCATATATGAACAACATGCAATTCGTGGAAGGAATCATACCCGCGTCCCATCTTGTCCCTACTCAACAACCGCACTCACACAGGCACAACCGCACTCACACAGGCGCACGCGCACACTCTTCCCGAGATGCCACTGGATAGTGATCAAGAACAGGAACCTTGGCTGGTTTTGCTCTTCTCACATCCATTGAACCGGAGACTTTCAGGTCTGTGTGGCTCAGTACCAGTCTCTAGATCCAATTGCTGTAAATAAAAATCTTCTGCGGTCAATTAGAGGATAATTGGTTCTCTGTGCATTGGCAGTTACTTGTAGATCTTGTGGCACAGTACTGCAGCTTAATCCACCAGCAACTGGGGGAGGGGTGGGTAGGTGGGTGGGAACCAAGTCAAAACACCTCAATAGTGTGCCAGAACACACCACACTGTTAAACCAACAACCAAAAGGTGGCAAAGTGGTGCATATGTTGTAGAGTCTTGGTCAGACCCCGTCTAGAATAGTGCATTCATTTTTTTTCTCCTAGTAGGGAAATCAAGAGCAAGGGGACATAATCATAAAATAATCTTAAAATTCAAGTTAGGCTAATCAGGACTGAAGCACCCAGGAAGCATTTGTTTAGTGGAAATCAGGAAGTCTCTTCTCCAAAAAGCTGTGGATCAACTGAAATCTTCAAGACTGAGATCGATAGCTTTTTGTTGGCTCAGGGTATCAAGGGTCTGTTACAATCATCTAATTCACAGTTTGTATTAATATTTTAAGTCACTTTTAGTTTTGGGGAATTAAATGTATAGTGTGAGAATTTCAAAAGGTTGCCGACCACCCAAGATTTAAAGTTCAAAGATTTCTCCATGAGTGCTTTGAGATAGAGAATTGAAAGCCATAAAATAGCAGGTGGGCGTGTTTAGTTGGGAGTTGTAGCCAGAAAATCTGAGAGAAATTGCTCTGTCATTGTTAACAATATCAATTATTCATATGGGTATCAGAAATCAAAGAGAGGTTTGGAGTTGGAGGTAATTGGTTTAAATTGCTAACTGGGACATCCTATATGTACCACATCGCTATGGAGATAGATGATGCAGGGGGATACCTTTGATCAGGTGTTTTATCATCTCTGTGCTTGCTGTCAGTTGGCTTTGAAAGCTGCTGGACTCGGGAAGAGGCCATCAGGAACCAGGGGTGTTTCTGTTTTGATTAAGGCCCAAGCTCAAGCTGCAAAGTCCAGATTCAGGAGCTGTTGGAAGAGAACTGGAGGATTTGCCTAGCCGGATGCTAGAGGGAGAATCCCCCAGAGATCTCATATCTCGGAAGACAGCTGAGAAATTAAGGAAAAGTGAAGTGAATCTCCAAGAGCTGTGGTACACTTTGGATTGGTCCTAGGAGAAGTGAACAAATTGCCAAGATCCTATAACGTACAGGGGAACATTTGGAGTAGAAGTAACAGTCAAACAGGAGTATTCTATTGAGATTTAGAGTGTAAAGTATACGTCTTCATGTTCTGTTAGGTTTTAAGTTGAAAGTACATGTGTTTCCAAAGTGTAGTGCTAAGTTAGTAGCATTTTGCTTTGTTCAACTCTTGTACAGTAAAGTTTTTTTGTTTAGAACTTGAAATCTTGTGACATAATTCTTTCAGGAATAACTGGGAATTTGACTTTCTCTTTAAAAGTTAATGGCCCCTAATGGGATCGTAATAGGGCATAGAGCAAAGCTGGGCAAATGGAGTTGAAGTAGAGATCATCCGTGATCTAAGTAAATGGGGAAAACAGACTTGTGGGACTGAATGGTCTACTCTCGTCCTATAATGTACAAGGACCAAGTCGTGCGCAATGTATTATTCTGCTGCTAAGGTGGGTGTCCCATTGAGACCACTCTGTCTAATTGCTGTAATTAGGAATATTTTATAGTCAATTAGAGGGTAACTGTTTCTCTGTACATTGGCTGTTGCTTTTAAATCTTTGGCTTCTCTTCAGGTCCAGAAAAAAATGACTGGATTTTCATTGTTTTTGCACCAAATAAAACAAAACTTTTAAAGTGTGACGCATATACACCAGTTCCTTTGTTTTAAAAAAAATTCTTGAGATTTTCTGATATTTCACTTTGGGCCCTTTTTGGGCCAAGAGGGAAAAGAAATTGTTCTAGTTTCACTAGGTTATAATCTGATCCACACATTGCCCAGTGCAGCCCCTTCCCTTCAGCGAGACTGAGATATTGTTGAACCTGAGTGGGCCTCTTTTTCAACCAAAATCCCAGAAGTGAAAGGTCAGGAATATATAAGCAGTTCTTCATTACGTCCTAAATAGGGCTGTTTGTTGTTTTTTTATAGATAAGAGTTTAACCTGCTCGATCATCCTTATTCCATTTTCTTCTCAGCTGTCCAGCATTAATTAAACTCCAGTCTGCTTATATTTTTTCATCTCAGTGAGCAGGCCTCTCCCTCAGGAAATAAAATTGCAAATGACAGTTTTTAATGACAGCTTTCAGATTTTTATAGGAACCATCGTTTAATTGTTTTCCCTCAGCTGATTAAGACTACACTGCTTCCCCTGCAGCCCGCTGGTTAGTATGCTGTGCAGAACCTAGCTCTGACTGTAAATATGCTCGGTGCAGGAGCAAACAGTGCCGTTGACATGGCAACTGCTAAACAGCCTTGCTGTACTTGGCTTTCCCCTCCACACACTGGGTGTTTCTTGCTCTCACTCATCCTCTTTTTACCACCCCCCCCCCCAAAAAACACCCCCACTGACTCTTTCTCTTTCTATCTGTACGCATCCCTTCGCCTCCATCGGCATAACTGGAATACAAGGGGGCTGTCCTTACTCTGGAGTCAGCGGAATGTCACTGCAGGCCTACCGGAGCCATTTAGCCTGCTTATCACATGAAATAAGTTCGTAGTAGTCCAATGGACCAATGGCAGGGAGGAGAGAGAGAGAGACAGCTGTTCATAGTTATTAGAAGGAATGGGGTTGATGGATCAAACCAAGCCCAGAATCACCGCAGTCTTGTCTGTTGAGTGTGCAGCTACATCTGATGCTGCAGCGATCAGGGCAAAGCAGTCATGTGCTAGTCTTTAGTCTTGCGTTCTTCCTACAAGTTACAGTATTTTAAAACCAACCCAACCACAACTTTTCAAATTCATCGCTCTCCTTTTTAGCCTTTGTGTTCTGACCTACAGGGCTTTAGTCCTTGTCCAATGGCAAACTAGTGTCCATCATCCTTGAAGCTAGGGTGTGTTTGGTACTCCAGGGTAACGGTTGATGGGTAATCAGCAATAAACTAAGTGGAGTCAGACAAAATCAGGCAGCAGCCTCTCATCCTAGCTCAGTGCCCCCAAGGCCCCTCTGCTAGAGTAAATAGCCAAAATTCAGATCATATATCTCAATCTGTGCATGGATTGACCTTTTCCTCATACCCTTTCTGTTCTATTGTTGCTCCTCAGGCTTTTTGAAATGGTTTCCTTTCATTGTTTAACTGCGCACAGCTGAACATTCAGAATTCTTTCCCCTTTAGGCCTTGGTTTGAAGTTCCATGCACAATGTATCACCCGGCAACCAGCTAATGACTCCCAGATAACGTGCAATGACAAAAGCCCCGAGCCAGCCCCTGGCGCCACCCTTGCTGCCAGAACGCAGCAATACCATTATTACTAAGTGACTGCACAAATTTAAATAAAAATCACTGATAATAACTGGATTATACAGTTGAAAAGAACCTTTCATCTGCAGAACATAGCGGAGGATATCTTTACAATGGCTTTTGTGATCACCTTTTCACCCTAGGTAGAAAATATTGTTTACAGTGGTTCATTAATGGAGAACGAGGAACCATATTCTCCATTAAGGACCTGGGCTAGCTCAGATATAGCAGGTAATTACATAGGTCCCAGGCTATACATTTTGGCTTGTCCAAGTCAAACCCTCACCCCACCTCTAACCCCAAAGGGCCCACGATCCCAACAGTTCCTTGACATTAACACAATTAAACAAGAGACTGCGACAAACCCAGGCTGTTTGATAGCCTGAAAACAGATTCTGATGAGTTGAGGACAGAGCTTGGAGGAAAGAACTGGAGTAAAGGAGAGTCCATTATAGGCAGGGAGGAGGTTTTCTAGAGTGGACTTGAGACCTCAGTTACGTGCTGAGACCAGATAAATTGTGGTGGTTCTCCTTGGAGCAGAGCAGGTTAAGTGGAGATTTGACAGAGGTGTTCAAAATCATGAAGATAGAGGAAATAAGAAACAACGGTTTCCAGTGGCAGAAGGGTCAGTAACCAAGGACACAGATTTAAAGTAGGTAATTGGCACAAGAACCAGAGGAATTTTTTAATGCAGTGAGTTATGGTGATCTGGAACCCACTGCCTGAAAGGGAGCAAATTTGCTAACTTTCAAAAGGAAATTGGAGAAATTAGTTGAAGGGGGAAAATTATGGGGAAAGAGCTGGCACAGACACAATGGGCCAAATGACCTCCTCCAGTGCTCTTTCATCCTAAGATATACCAGCGTAGAAAGGGTGTGATCGTACCATACATACTAGTGTACAGGAGACAGAAATTTACAGTCACAGTAGGGGCTTGTCTTGTATGTGATTAAGGATTGATGCTCTGACCAGGACACACTGTTCTGTGTCTCATGTGTGAACTTCATTCTGGCACAGCAGCACGATTCACAGATGGCAAGTACAATAGCACAGCTGGTGAGCAAGACAGAGTGTGCGTCAATCACACCACTAAGAATACGATGGCAGCCTAGAAACTAAATTGTTTTAATTCATCTTCAGAATGGAAAGCAGAAACTTTCAGAATTTTTTTTTTTAATAAAAAGGAAAATGATGCAAAGTTGGACAGCTTTCTAAAAGCAAAGGGAGGGGGCATCATTCACTCACCCCCTTGGGTACTTGTCCAGCTCATTCAGTACTGTGTGGTCACAATACTCGAAGACCAGGTGTAGTTTGCGCTTCCGTCTGAATACCTCCAACAGGTTGACCAGGTTCACGTGCTTGAGTTGCTGTTAAGACAAAGAGGCAGTAGCAGAGGAAGTGCCCCAGGCCCAGTCTACCTGCAGTTACATCTTAAATCAGACACATTAACTTTATCCTTGAAATAAAAATAGAAGCTACGGGAAGCACACAGGTCAGTCAGCACCTGTACAGAGACCCCACCATCAGATACCTGATACATCATTGGTCTTTCCTTCGTATTGATGTCTGACCTGTGTTTTCTAGTTTTTCCCCATTACTTTACTCAGTATTCCCAGAAATTGAATGCTACTTTGTCTCAGTGGTTGTGCCCTCACCCTGGATACCAAGGCCCCACTCTAGAGGCACGAGCACATCACATAGGCAGACACTCCCAATGCAGTACCGAGGGAGTTGCCGCACTGTCAGAGGTGCAGTCTTTCAGACACGATGTTAAACAGAAGCAGGTCTTCCTGCCGAGGTGAGCGTAAAAGATCCCAGGCACTATTTGAAGAGGAGATGGAGAATTCCCCTGGTGTCCTGGCCAACAATCACCACCAAATCAATTAACCGGTCATTTACCTCATTTGCTTTTAGTGGGATCTTGCTCTGCAGAAATTTGTTACCACTGAATTTGCCCAGAGAAACAGTTACTGCACTTTCAAAGAAACTTGTTGCCTGTGAAGTGCTCTGGTACATCCTGAAACATGTGGAAGGGATTCTATCAGTAATAAACAGAATCGATGTGGTGTAGAGATGCAGTCTCAGTGTAATGGTTCTGTACATTTAGAACTAAAACAGTCCCATTGGGGTTGAAATGGCACTGGGAGAGATCAAGAGTGAACATGCTTGCTCCCCTCTCCACCATTTTGACCACAATTTTAGACCAATTAAAATAAACAAATGATTTTGGTACAGCAGAAGAAAGGGACCTTTCAGACGATCACATTCGTCCTTACCATCCCTGAGGTTTCAGCACACAATGGTTGGCATCCATCAAGATGCCTGGGATTGGCCTTGGTTGCCATGCTGGAATTTGAAGCTTAGAAACAAGAACTAGCTGCAGATAATGTCCAGCTGATTTAACAAGTATGAATGGGGGCAAGTGGAGATGGAGACAAGAGGCTCATGGAGAGCCTGAATCGTAGCCTTTATGGGAGACCTTTAAGTGGTAATAAAGTGCTCCTTTGTGCATGAGTTACAGTAAAAGTCAACAGGTCACTGCTCCTCACAACTGATAGAGAAAACTGAAGGTATTATCCAACTGACTATTCTATGTCCTCACCATGCTGTAACTTAGCAACAAGGTAACTAAACCAGAATGTCTACTGACTAAACCAAGCTTCACAAGATGGGACAGATGAAGCTGTGGAAGACACTTGTGCCTCATGAACACTTGGTAACCTTTCAGATAAAATGGGCAGCTACTGTCAAGGGAGACATCTGCAGTGTCTTGGACACTATCTTGGGCTGTGTGTTGCACCAATGAGGAGCCACAGTGCATATCACACCTTGCGGCACCTTAGCACCTCCATGGGTAGTCGGGGGGTATGTTCTGCAAGCACAAATGACAGTCACATCAGCTGGCCATTGGCCCCACGATGAGGATCAGAAAAGGTTACCTTGTGGTTACTGTCTTGAAACGAGCAACCTGTAAGTCAGGAGTTCAAATTGGACCACAGCAATCTAGGGAAAGAGTCATCACTCCCCAGTCTGGTCTACATATGACTCCAGTCTTATACTATGTTGACTCGCAATGCTCTCAGGGTGGCTGAGAAGTCACTAAGTACTGCCTTGCCAGTCCGACCCACATTCCAAGAAATAAAGAGCTTGAGGAAGGGGTTAACCAGAATATTCTGTTGCTGACCTGGAGTGATTTGATATTGTAGTAACTTTTGTTTGTTAAGCAGGCTAGCAAGATACTTAAATTGTAACATCTTAAAATGGCTAAGTGGTAGCACTCTAGCCTTCGAGTCAGAAGATTGTGGGTTCAAGTCCCATTTCAGATACTTAACAGGTCCTGGTCACATTGCTGTTTGTGGGAACTTGCTGTGCGCAAATTGGCTGCTGCACTTCCAACATTACAACAGTGACCACACTTCAAAAGTACTTCATTGGCTGTAAAGCACTTTGAATTGTCCGAAGGTCATAAATGGCATTGTATGAATGCAAGTTCGTTCTCTTTAATTGATACTATGGTCACACGTTTGAACTAATTACTGACCCTTGCAGCACACATTTCATGTAATGGCCTGATAGATAACGTGTCTTAATGGGAGATGTGCAAGTAGGGACGATTCACAAGCTTGAGGAATCCATAAGCACTGATTATAGTTTCAAGGGCACCAGCTAGTCCTGCACAGGAAAAACATGCCTCAAAACATTATCTTTTTAATTAAAAACTTATGTAGCATGGGAGGACCAGATTCGAGGCAGTGTTGAGGGACGCAGAACAGACTCACATGGTCAAACTGCAATTAAATGCAACAGGACAGAAATGTGTGATTACAAAAATAAAGGGCCGATACTGATCTCACTAGCTCAAAAGGAAAAAGGAACTGGTTAGTGGGGAGGAATTCAGCTCGTTGACAAAACTATTGATAAGGTCTGTTTTCTAATGAGTTTCTCTTTATATGGAGTTGTTTTTAAACTTTTGGTATAACCATGTAGAGAGTTTGATTTATCCCTGCTACATGACAGAGAAAATGTATTAAAAAGTAGAAAACTGCAATGAGAATTTGGATTTGAAGGGTTTGATCAACCTGAATATTGGGCTCAAATTTGAAACCCTAATCACCAGATATTATAATTACTATATTATCATCTTTATGCTTATGCTGAATAAATCTGTGATTTCTTGACTATATTGATTCAAGAACCTAGCTGATTGAGGAATAGAGAGAACATCTAATCATAAAACATTTCCTCTAGCAGGGAGGTTTATTTATTTATTTAGAGATACCGCACTGAAACAGGCCCTTCGGCCCACTGAGTCTGTGCCGACCATCAACCACCCATTTATACTAATCCTACATTAATCCCATATTCCTACCACATCCCCACCTTCCCTCAATTTGCCTACCACCTACCTATACTAAGGGCAATTTATAATGGCCAATTTACCCATCAACCTGCAAGTCTTTGGCTGTGGGAGGAAACCGGAGCACCCGGCGAAAACCCACGCAGTCACAGGGAGAACTTGCAAACAGGCAGTACCCAGAATTGAACCCGGGTCGCTGGAGCTGTGAGGCTGCGGTGCTAACCACTGCACCACTGTGCTGTTTATAATGGAGAGCCCTACAGGGTGGGCTGTGTAATACAGAGAGATTGTTAAGAGGCTTTAATGAAGGTGGAACAGAGAGGGTCATAACAGCTTTTCACAGTAAGGGTACAATATGTAACCCATTCTCAGTCAGTAAATTGTCACTACCTTGGTTAAATTGTCACTTTGCTTTGCCAAGTCTTCTAAATAATACCAAATGGAAACCCTGCTCCATGTTCAAGTAAATCCTGAGGTACAGAAACTCTCTAAAGTAAGCAAAGAATGCCCAGGAAGCAGTAATCCATTGACAGCAATCCGGGGTCTGCACTAGATGTTCTGCATCATCAGTCTCTACTCTAAGCAGACCCTGCATTCCTTATAACAAGGAGTTTACCTTTACTGCCCATTATATAGTCAAACGGTTGAGACACCCTGGGCTGTAACACTAAGACACCTTGCTTAATGCAATGAATACTGTGACTTTGCTCATGCATTTTTTAAAATCTTCTCCAAGGCCTCCCATGAATGAGATGGAATATAAATAAATATTGGTTTCACACAATATACACCGAATACAGCTTGACTGAAATTCAAAGTATTGCCTCTCGCTCCTCATCACACAGAAAATAAAGTCAACAAAGCAATGTCACCTTACTCGCCAGTCACTGCCTGGCTGACAATGCCGAAGAAAGAGAATCCAATGCCTCTCAGCTTTGAGTCAGCCGTGGCTCAGTAGGTATGTAGTCTATTCTGCACTACTGGTCTGGAGGTTTACTTTGGGTATCAATGACTCAAGACTACTAAATTATCGTTCACACATAGCACGTTCATTCAGCGTTTCAAAATCTTATCTTCAACAGAGATTATACTCATGCGTCCATGTAAGCTAGGTTACTTAGGTTCATCCGAGAGTCAGAACGGAGCAGATGATCAGTCCTCCCCATCCGATTCTCCAAGTAGTTGATCAGACTACTTAGTCCTGAGCTAGCTAGCACTTCGAAGCACGCTTTCTTATACCCTGTTTCATGCATGCTGCCTGCGTGATCAGCTCGGGATGGGCCCGACCTGACTACCCGATATACAGTGATTTTAAATTGAGCAAACAGTGTTTGAACTCAGAAAGCAGTGTGCTCCCAGTTGGAACAAAACCTTTCTCTGCAGTCCTGCCTGCCTCCATCTCTTTCCCATAGAACTGAATCTTGTGAAAACGTGTGAACCTCAAAGAGAGAAAAGTCTCCTATGTGAACAAGGTTTAAGAAGAACACTGGGCCCCAACGAACAGCAAGACTACTTACAATCAAATGAGCTTGAAGTACATTAAACAATAAACTCTTCTGATATTGCCTCAAACCCCTCTCTACTATATTTTCCTCTCCTCTTTTCTGTCCCTATCACGTGAAGGACAGGTTGCATCTAAACTGGAGGGGCACAAATATCCTGGCTGCGAGGTTTGCTAGCGTCACTCGGGAGGGTTTAAACTAGTGTGGCAGGGGGGTGAGAACCAGAGCAGTAGGACAGCAAGTGAAATAAATGAAGGGGAACTAGTAAATAAGGCCAGTAAGACCAAGAGGAAGAGCAGGCAGGGAGATGTTGCGGAGAACAGCGGGACTGGTGGTCTGAAGTGCATTTGTTTCAATGCAAGAAGTAGAACAGGTAAGGCAGATGAAAGAGCTTGGATTAGTACTTGGAACTATGATGTTGTTGTTATTACAGAGACAAGGGCAGGATTGGCAGCTAAATGTTCCAGGATTTAGAAGCTTCAGGCGGGATAGAAGGGATGTAAAAGGGGTGGGGGAGTTGCATTACTGGTTAAGGAGAATATCACAGCTGTACTGCGGGAGGACACCTCGGAGGGGTCATGCAGCGAGGCAATATGGGTGGAGCTCAGGAATAGGAAGGGTGTAGTCACGATGTTGGGGGTTTACTACAGGCCTCCCAACAGCCAGCGGGAGGTAGAGGAGCAGATATGTAGACAGATTTTGGGAAGATGTAAAGGTAACAGGGTTGTAGTGGTGGGTGATTTCAACTTCCCCTATATTGACTGGGACTCACTTAGTGCTAGGGGCTTGGATGGGGCAGAATTTGTAAGGAGCATCCAGGAGGGCTTCCTGAAACAATACATAGATAGTCCAACTAAGGATGGGGCCGTACTGGACCTGGTATTGGGGAATGAGCCCGGCCAGGTGGTCGAAGTTTCAGTAGGGGAGCATTTCGGGAACAGTGACCATAATTCCATAAGTTTTAAGGTACTTGTGGATAAGGACAAGAGTAGTCCTCGGGTGAAGGTGCTAAATTGGGGGAAGGCTAATTATAACAATATTAGGCAGGAACAGAAGAATTTAGATTGGGGGTGGCTGTTTGAGGGTAAATCAACATCTGACATGTGGGAGTCTTTCAAATGTCAGTTGATTAGAATCCAGGACCAGCATGTTCCTGTGAGGAAGAAGGATAAGTTTGGCAAGTTTCAGGAACCTTGGATAATGCGGGATATTGTGAGCCTTGTCAAAAAGAAAAAAGGAAGCATTCGTAAGGGCTGGAAGGCTAGGAACAGACGAATCCCTTGAGGAATATAAAGACAATATGAAGGAACTTAAGCAAGGAGGCAGGAGGGATAAAAGGGGTTATGAGAAGTCATTGGCAAACAGGATTAAGGAAAATCCCAAGGCTTTTTATACGTATATAAAAAACCAGGGAAAGGGTTAGCCCACTCAAGGACAGAGAAGGGAATCTATGTGTGGAGCCAGAGGAAATGGGTGAGGTACTAAATGAGTACTTTGCATCAGTATTCACCAAGGAGAAGGACTTGGTGGATGATGAGCCTAGGGAAGGGAGTGTAGATAGTCTCAGTCATCTCATTATCAAAAAGGAGGAGTTGTTGGGTGTCTTGCAAAGCATTAAGTCCCCAGGGCCTGATGTGATCTACCCCAGCATACTGAGGGAGGCAAGGGAAGAAATTGCTGGGGCCTTGACAGAAATCTTTGCATCCTCATTGGCTACAGGTGAGGTCCCAGAGGACTGGAGAATAGCCAATATTGTTCCTTTGTTTAAGAAGGGTAGCAAGGATAATCCAGGAAATTATAGGCCGGTGAGCCTTACGTCAGTGGTAGGGAAATTATTAGAGAGGATTCTTCGGGACAGGATTTACTCCCATTTGGAAACAAATGGACTTATTAGCGAGAGACAGCATGGATTTGTGAAGGGGAGGTCGTGTCTCACTAATTTGATTGAGTTTTTTGAGGAAGTGACAAAGATGATTGATGAAGGGCAGTGGATGTTATCTATATGGACTTCAGTAAAGCCTTTGACAAGGTCCCTCATGGCAGACTGATACAAAAGGTGAAGTCACATGGGATCAGAGGGGAGCTGGCAAGATGGATACAGAACTGGCTCGGTCATAGAAGACAGAGGGTAGCAGTGGAAGGGTGCTTTTCTGAATGGAGGGATGTGACTAGTGGTGTTCCACAGGGATCGGTGCTGGGACCTTTGCTGTTTGTAGTATATATATATATAATGATTTGGAGGAAAATGTAGCTGGTCTGATTAGTAAGTTTGCGAACGACACAAAGGTTGGTGGAGTTGCGGACAGTGATGAGGATTGTCAGAGGATACAGCAGGATATAGATCGGTTGGAGACTTGGGCGGAGAAATGGCAGATGGAGTTTAATTCGGACAAATGTGAGGTAATGCATTTTGGAAGGTCTAATACAGGTGGGAAGTATACAGTAAATGGCAGAACCCTTAGGAGTATTGACAGGCAGAGAGATCTAGGCACACAGGTCCACAGGTTACAAAGTGGCAACGCAGGTGGATAAGATAGTCAAGAAGGCATACGGCATGCTTGCCTTCATCGGTCGGGGCAGAGAGTATAAAAATAGGCAAGTTATGCTGCAGCTGTACAGAACTTTAGTTAGGCCACACTCAGAATATTGTGTGTAATTCTGACCGCCACACTACCAGAAGGACGTGGAGGCTTTGGAGAGGGTACAGAAGAGGTTTACCAGGATGTTGCCTGGTCTGGAGGGCATTAGCTATGAGGAGAGGTTGGATAAACTCGGATTGTTTTCACTGGAACGACGGAGGTGGAGGGGCAACATGATAGAGGTTTACAAAGTTATAAGCGGCGTGGACAGAGTGGATAGTCAGAAGCTTTTTCCCAGGGTGGAAGAGTCAGTTACTAGGGGACATAGGTTTAAGGTGAGAGGGGCAAAGTTTAAAGGGGATGTGCGAGGCAAGTTCTTTACACAGAGGGTGGCGAGTGCCTGAAACTTGTTGCCGGGGGAGGTGGTGGAAGCAGGTACCATAGAGACGTTTAAGAGGCATCTTGACAAATACATGAATAGGATGGGGATAGAGAGATACGGACCCCAGAAGTGCAGAAGGTGTTAGTTTCGGCAGGCATCAAGATCGGCGCAGGCTTGGAGGGCCGAATGGCCTGTTCCTGTGCTGTACTGTACTTTGTTCGCATGCTAGTGTGGGTGTGTCAAATATCTGTAGGCATTAACTGTATTAGAGTTTAAGTTTAGGTTTAATAAATTTCATTTTTCTTCTTTAAACTGAAGAAAGCCAGTTTCTGCTCATTTCTTTGTCTTATAATTGGAAAGCTGTGAACAAGGATTCACAAATGGGGAGCTCAAAACACTGTTTAAAATTAAACCCAGTTACAATAAGACCAGGTGAAGACAGAAAAAGACCCCTAGACAGATTCCTCACCTGGTCATAACAGTAGCCTCATCCCTCAAGTTTCGATCACATTGCATAGCTAGTTCTCTGTTCTCCAGCCCTGGTCATTATTTCACTCTGCCGACCCCTGGTCTCCAAGCAACCAGCCCACATGGCCCGTCTGTTACAAATTTAGCAGCAAGTTTAGACATGCCTTAATGACCACCTTGCAGGTTTCACCACATTCACTTCCCCTTTAACAGTTCAATTATACCACAGTTGTCTCAGCACATATTCCTACATCCCTGCTGTGGACCTGTTTACCACTTTTAGCCGCGCACATTACTTTCGCCACTGACCAGGTTACGTACAGTTCACGGATTGGATGGTGGTCGCTTACAGGTAGCAGTATTGCCTCTTGTACACTGAGCCAGAGAGTCATGGCTTTAAGCCCCACTCCAAGGAGTAGAGCACATAGTGCAGGCTGAAACTCCAGTGCAGTACTAAGGGAGTGCTGCAAGGTTGAAGGTGCCATCTTTCAGATGAGACATTAGACAGACAGTCTGCCTTCTCGGGTGGACATAAAAGATCCCATGGAATTATTTCAAAGAGGAGCAAGGGAGATCTCTCACGTCCTGGCCAATGTTTTGCCTCAGCCAACATTGCTGAAACAGATTATCTGGTCATTAGCTCATTTCTGTTTGTAGGACCTTGCAAGAACTATTAAAAATCAAAAAAGAGACTTTGGACCCTGAAAAGGTCAATTGGTCAAGTCCCTGTCACAGCCCCTGCATATGTTGATCTGTTACAGGTTCAATCACACTTATTTCAACTTCAGAGGGAATGTTCCGCTTCATGTTACTTTAACCCCATAGTTAAAGGCCCCAATTTGGTATGTTTTATAGAGGGATTCAGGGTTTCCCAGCAGACTACTTCAATCCCTGTTTAATGGGAGCTTATCATCCCCCTCAACAGGTAACTGCACTATTTTATTTGATTTGTACTTGGGATATGAGCAAATCAGCAAGGTTTATTTATTGCCCATCCGACATCGTGTCAACCACATAGTGTGGGACGGCAGTTGCCAACTCTGGTTGGACATATTCCTGGAGGTTTCAGCATACCATCTCCCAATATCTTTTACAACTTAATAAATGAAAGTGTTCAAAAAAAAAAGACAAACACCCAATTGTTCTTTTATTGCCCCATGATGTTTCTCCCAAGTTGCTTGTAGCAGTGCCCAGGCGATTAACTGTTAATTCCTAGAAGTTCCAATCCTGGAGGCTTGGCAACTCTCATGTCACATGTCGGCCCAATCAATGTTACTGAGCCCATACCAGCACAGGATGAAGTTTGGAACCCAAGACTGCTCCTTGCTTTCTACTTTTCCAAACCAGATATTTACCCACTTGCTTTTTGAAGTTGCTATTTAACATTCTTCATTTCCACAGATCCAGTAAAAAAAACCTCCATTTATATAGCACCTTTCATGACCTCAAACGTTTTACAGCCAATTAAGTACTTTTGAAGTGTAGTCACTGTTGTAATGTAGCAAACGGGGCAGCTAATTTGCACACAGCAAGATCCCACACACAATGAAGTAATGACCAGGTAATCTGTTTTTAATAATAATTGAGGGACATACGTCAGCCAGAATACCAGGGAGAACTCCCCTACTCTTTGAATAGTACCACAGGATCTTGTGCATTCACACAAGAGGGCAGATAGGGGCTCAGTTCAACATCTCAGCCAAAAGATGACACCACCAGCAGTGCAGCATTCCCTCAGTACTGTACTGGAGCCTCTGTACTTTCATCATCTCAGCAGTGGGACTTGCTATATCTTCTTATTCAGAGGAGAGACTGATACCAAGGAAGCCAGGGCAGAGCAGCACTCCACATGACCTTCCAGCCCCTGGCCTAATCCCAACATAATGCCATGGTAGTTGGCTCCTGCGTTTAGCAACCCTGCTCTCTACCCTGGGCCAAATGGATTCAGCAACATCAGCATTCAGAAAGGACTCACTCAGCCACTGATTACTTAATCCTGTAACCTGACTCTTTCCCTTACCCGATCCCATCCAGCCCCGCACCCCTCTCCACGCACACACAGCTACACAGTATCAGTAACGTTCCACTTCTCCTTTACTAAACTTGGCTCAAGTCTGCTATGCCAGGTAGAAATCGCAGTTTAACCTTCGTCTCACACCATCTGTCTGTAAGGGATACCAGTGGCTAACAGCATCCCACCTTAATGTCGCCGCCTTGCTAAACGAGATGCATTACCGCTGTGCCGGTGGTTTTGTGGTAATGCAGGGAGCTGTGACAGATTATTATAATCCTCTCGGCCCACAGCTGTTGTGTTGAAAACAATTAATGGGACGGCAATTCAACCATGTAATTAATTTTACAAAGTGCAATTTCCCTCCTCTCCCTCACTGCCCAAATTTCCCCTCCCTCTCTCCCAGAGACACAACTCTTGCTGGCAGCTTCCCCGAGTGGCCGTTGTCATCCAAGAGCCTCAACAATAAGTTAATGGAATGTTCAACCATCTGCGACATCACAGAGGAGCTGCATACCTGTCCTCACCCAAGGCTCAAACTGGCACATCTTTCAGTAGGAGTCACCGCATAGCGACTGGAAGCAGGAACCCTGGCTGGTTTCCCACTACCAGTCCTCCCCAGTGTGGGGAGCTGAAGCATCCGCATCATGCCGAGCATCTGATTCAGCACAAACCGGGAAGATAACCTGGGACCTTGCTAAACTGTATGGTTCAGCCATTCAAATCGGTTGGCTGTAAGCCCCCATTCCTCCACAATCTTCATTGCTGCCACCAGTGGGGCCCCAAACTTCCCTCTGTTACCTGGGAGGCTGCATTGCAGGTCTTGCCCCTAGCTAGGGCACAAAGTGTAATAAAAGGCCAGAAATCGGCTATCAATCCCTCCAGCCCGACAAAGTCCTATTCTGGTCAATGAAGCGTTCCCTCCACTGGTGAGAAAATGAATACAGACACAGGAGTCAACCAGGGGATGACAAAGCGAGGGGCGGGAGGCCATTCTGCAACATCAAAAGTATCTAATGTCTCTTGAACAACTCTGGAACCCAATCCAGCCATCCGTTGCTCTGTGAAGAACAGTCCTGACATCAATCCTAAACATGTCTGTTCCAGGTTTACGTTCCCTGTCCTGCAGTCATAGCTGAACTTGAAACCAAGATCTAGGTACACTCTCTTATATGGCTTTCCAATGTCCATGTATTAAAAAGATTGGCCAGGCAGGATCTCTTTCTAACACTGTATTGGCTGCATTTACTGGCTTATTTCAGAATAAGTGGTCAGCAATTTAGGCCTCAGCTGAGGGGAAATTTATTTACTAAGAGAGGTGTGAATCTTTGAAATTCGCTACCCCAGAGGGCTGTTGATGGTCAGTCACTGAATATATCGAAGACGGAGATCGATAGACTTTTGGATACTAAGGGACCAAGGGATTTGGAGATAATGTGGGAAGGTGGAGTTGATGACAATCAACCATGATCTTGTTGAATGGCGGAGCAGGCTTGAATGGTCTACTCCTGCTTTTATTTCTTATGTTCTTATAGGAATGCAAGAAATAGGAGCAGGAGTAGACAATCCAGCCCTTCGAGCCTTCTTTCCCATTCGATAGAATCAGGACTGATCATCTACCTCAAATTAGTTCCAAATGATCAATTCCATTGCCCAGTTTTTGGTGCAACACTAATGGGTCTGTAAATTACTCAAATCTGTATTGTTTCCCTTTTTGAAAATAGGAACCACATTGGCTTAATTTGATCCAGTGGGATCTCCCCTGTATTCATTCATGTTCTCACTAACTATTGGTACTTTGTAGATTCTGTCCCCAGTCTCCTTGGCACATAGTGCCCATCCCTGGGGATTTATTGAGCTTTTGCCCTTTAAGACCAACTCAGACATCTGTACCAATGGTATCCTTGAGCTGCAGAGCCTCCACAATTGGTGGCGGGTTACTAGTGCCTTCAGTAGTGAAGTAATCATTTGTTTATTTATTTTTATTTATTTAGAGATACAGCACTGAAACAGGCCCTTCGGCCCACCAAGTCTGTGCCGACCAAAAACCACCCATTTATACTAACCCTACAGTAATCCCATATTCCCTACCACCTACCTACACTAGGGGCAATTTACAATGGCCAATTTACCTATCACCTGCAAGTCTTTGGCGGTGGGAGGAAACCGGAGCACCCGGCGAAAACCCACGCGGTCACAGGGAGAACTTGCAAACTCTGCACAGGCAGTACCCAGAATTGAACCCTGGTCCCTGGAGCTGTGAGGCTGCAGTGCCAACCACTGCGCCACTGCTCCGCCCCACAGTGTTATTTTAACTACAGCCAGAGAAATTTACAGCCTCAATGGAAGCCATTTGGCTCACCATTTCTTCCCAGAACCCTGTATCTTCCCATGCTTCAAATATATATCCACATTCCCTTAAAAGATGCAACATTCTTTGATTCAGCTGTGCCCTGCAGCAAAATATTTCATTTTCCATGTAAAGAAATTTCTTCTCTATTCACGTTTGCTTATTAACAATTTTAAACTGTTGAACCCTGTTTACTGACACCCCAAAGGACATAGTCTTTCCTACTCATCAAAACTCTTTCTAACTTTAAAAACAATTCTATCTTGTTTTTCCTTCTCTGCTCCAATAGATACAGTTCCATTATCTCAATTCTCTCCCTTGCAATTATGATTTATCCAGATGGATTCATAGTTAATTTTTCTTCTGGCTTTAATGTCCTTTGTATAGAGAGTTTTTATTTTAATTCATTCACAGAATGTTGGCATCACCAGCATTTATTGTCCATCCCAAGAGGAGGTGGTGGTGGTGATGGTGAGATGCTTAAGATTGCACTCGGTTGTTTAACTGTGACCTAACCATTGTTTGATCACAGATTTATCATAATCACTTCATTTTTTTGCACTCTGTCTTTCTGTTCACAAAACCCCAAATGCTATTGGTCTATTGTACAGCTTTATCCAACACACACACACACTTACAGGGAATTCTATATTGCATTCCTGTTCATCCACATCTTTCAGTGTGTGACCATTGAGCGTACACTCACATTCCCTGTTATTTTCCCAAAAAAGATAATCACCTCACACGTCTCCAGTCCTGCTCTCAGTTTGCCAAATGCTTACTTGTGTGACATGAGCAAATGTCAATATAACGTTCCCTTGCCCCAAGTCAAAAATCATGAAACATACATCCATCTCCCTTGAACAAAAGGGAAGAGTTAATGTACCAGAAGGCTGGTCTTGATATGGGAGTTAATAGACTGGAGGGATGGGCTTCAATGAGAGGATTAATGTATGGGGGAGGGGTGGGTTTCTAAAGGAAACAGTTACTGTGCTACAGGAATGGGACTTAATGGGCTGAATGGCCTTTCTCACCTCTTAACTTGTTTTACATTTCTTAAAGAGAGGACACGGATACAACCATTGGGTGCAGCGAATAGTTCATAGTGAAAAGGGAGCTGATGGCATCCAAACAATCGCTGAGTGATGAATCAACCCAGATCGGGAGACTGCAAATCACAGCTGCAGATCTCACTGCAAGTCCACCCCCACAGGCCTCCCAGTGAGAAGTTCTGACTCCCACACTGTCTCGCCGTTTTAGAATGGCTTGTGATGGCGCTAGATTGAGCCCAGAGTACAAAGAAATGCCAACACAAATCAATTGGCCTGGCTTTCTCTCGCTGGAAGAAACCTCTTTTGGGACCAAAATAATAATATGCCTTTAGAAGGAATCCCCAAGATAAAACAGCTCCACACTCTTCCTCCCAGCTGGACTGTGGGCTGCTTTACGAGCCCACATTAAACCATTTATAGTCTTTTCTCAGCTCGCTGCCTAACCTCTTCATATTGTGCCCTCTTTTCTATAAAACAAGGGAAGAATTTACAGTCCAGTGACAGCTGCTCTTGGCTGGACCCAGGTGCAGCAGTACCAAATGCCTAGTTCTGACTGGGTAGACCCGCACTCCTGTCAGCTGTGAAATGAACCAATTTACATTAGCTAAGTGTCCCCTGCTCTCTGTAGTCCCAGCCTCAGACCCCATCCCCTTTCTCGGCAAACTGGCAACTCAAGTTTCTACATCAGTTTAACAGGAGGGGGATAAAAACAGAAAGAGAGCAGTATTAGAGGGGTGTCGAAAGGCAAGAGTTAGAAACAGGGCAAGGAATTTTTAGCCTGACCAGATTTTAGAATGAGGGAAAGAGTGAGCAAGAATAAATTTTTTGGGGACTGTGCACAGCCCCACAACCCTCAGCAGAGGATAAGTCAGTGACAGTTTATATCGACCTCCTCACTTTTCAAAGAACAGTACAGTACAGGAACAGGTCATTCAGCCCTCCAAGCCTGCGCCGATCTTGATGCCTGCCTAAACTAAAACCTTCTGCACTTCCAGGGTCCGTATCCCTCTATTCCCATCCTACCGTCTCTCCAATACCTCACTTCTTCGGAGCTATTTTGCTGGCCTGTGTCCATGCTCAGTTCCCTGCTTGCCAGGGTTAGGACATTGGTGGAAGAGATTCGGATTGCCACTGCCTACTTTAAAGGTTGCTCCAGGTTTTTCGAAGCATTCCGATGAGGGTGGGGACACAGGAGCACTGTACAAACCTGAAGTAGAGAACTAGAGAAGTGTGGACAAAAAAGATTTGCATTTATGTAACACCTTTCATAACCTCAGGACAACCCAAAGTGCTTCACAGCCTATTAAGTACTTTTGAAGTGTAGTCACTGTTGTGATGTGGGAAATGTGGCAGCCAATCTGTGCACAGCAAGATCCCAACACAGCACGGAGATATAGACCAGATAATCTGTTTTAGTGATGTTGATTGAGGGATAAATATTGTCCAGGACACCAGGGAGAACTCCTCTTCAAATAGTGCCATGGGAGCTTTGATGTTTACCCGAGAGGGCAAACAAGGCCTCAGTTTAACATTTCATTCAGAAGAAGCCCCCTCCCTCAGTACTGCAGTGATTGAATTCTTCAAAATATTAACAGGAAAAGACAGGCTAGATAAAGATAAACTATTTCCACTGGTTGGAGATTCTAAAGCTAGGGGGCATAGTCTAAAAATTAGGACCAGACCGTTCAGGAGAAATGTCAGGAAGCACTTCTTCACGCAAAGGGTGGTAGAGGTTTGGAACTCTCTCCCACAAACAGCAGTTGAAGCGAGAACAGTTGTTAATTTTAAATCGGAGATAGATTTTTGTTAAGCAAAGATATTAAGGGATATGGGCCAAAGGCAGATATAGATATATGGCGGGACAGGCTCGAGGGGCTGAATGGCCTACTCCTGTTCCTATCTTCCTGTGTTCCGAATAGTCAGCCTGCATTATATGCTCAAGTCTCTGGAGTAGGACTTGAACCCCCGACCTTCTGAACCAGAGATGAGAGCTACTAACTGAGGCAGCAAATGCCAATCACTGGGGTCAGAAAGGCAGCTGCAGTTTCAAGAGGCCAGTGGTTGCTGCCTATCGCTGACACCAGGCCTCAGCAATGGGGTCGGGCCGGAGCTGGATCTTCTCCCCCACCACCCCCCTCAACTCCAGGCTCTTTAAGCAGAGAGGATACTTGGACAGAATAGGCATGGTACACTTCTGTTTGCCTGGTGGCTCTGGGGCAGGGACAATTCATTTCATATCTTTTATATTAAACCACAGTTTTCTACTGTGCAGTTAGAGGTCATCAGCCCTGTGTGATCTCCCACTTTCACAAGCCTGGTCAGACCCCATCTGGAGTACTGCAGTCAGTTC